>NW_023663360.1:0-10000 GCF_015228065.2 Penaeus monodon
TTTTTTTTTTTAATTTTTTTTTTTTTCTTATTATTATAAGAAAAAATAAGTTAAATTTTTAAAGATAGGGATAATGTAAAAATAATTATTATAAAAAAACGCATATTATTAAAATGAATAAAAATTTTTTAAAAAATATTGTTTTATTCATATATTATTTGTAGTTTATTAATAGATGTAAAATATATTTAAAATCAATAATATCAATAATATTATATTATTGAAATAATGATGATAATTATTGCATTAATATGAAAGATGATGAAAATGATGATGGATGATAATGTTTGAGATAAAAATTATGAAAATCACGATAATAATGATGATAATAATGGGAAATTATGTCCTATAAAAATAAAAAGGGAAAAAAAAAATCAAAAGTTGAAAAAGTGGGAAAATCTAGCGCAATATAGCCTTTTGAGAGAAGACTCCAAAAGGAGTCTTTTTCCATTCATTTGATGATTATCGAAATTATTAGGGTAATGATGATAATAATTATTAGAATTCTATTAATCATGACAATAATGATTATAAAAATGAGAATAAAGAGAATTTGGATAACATTTTCTTATTATTAATATTATTACTATTATCATTATTATTATCATTATAATAATAATAATAAAAATATTATTATTATTATTATTATTATTATTATTATTATTATTATTATTATTATTACTATTATTGTTATTATTAATTTAATAATTAGTATTATTGCCAAAAAATATATCATAACTGTAATAATAGCAATAATAATTATAATAATACTAATAATTATAATAATACTAAATAATTATAATAATTAAAAAATATAATTATAAAGAATAAATAATGTTAAGAATGTTATTATATAATATGTTATTATTATCATTATTCTATTTTCACTGGTTGTATAATTGTAAAAATAATTATTTAATAGTAATAATTAATGTAAAAATAAATTAAAATAATGATATAAATACATGATTATAAAACTTATATGTCATTATTGTTGATACTATTAATTAGTGTTATAGTATAGATGTAAAAATATATATATAACGCATTTAATTGCAATAATAATGATAATAATCGCAATAATGATTGATAAAGATGATGATAACGAAAAATAATGATGATATCATGGATAATAATGATGATAATAACAAGAATGTGTCAATTAAGGTAAGAAAAAAGGTAAAGAAAAACAAATCCTGCAAGTCGAGAAAGCGGAAAATCTTGCGAAATATAGCCTTGAGAGTAGGACACTAAAAGACTTTCCCATTCATTGAGATTCCGGCAATTATATTGTTAATAATAATAATAATACCAGAATTATATAATCATAACAATATGAATGATAAAAGTGAGAATAAAGAGAATTTGGATAAGATAGGAGATGATGACGATGCTGATGATTATTTGTAATATTATCATGATTATTATCATTATTATTATTATTTTATATTATTATTATATTATATTATATTTTATTATGAATTATTATTATTAGTACTATTATATATTATTATGATTATATTATATTTAGTATTATTATTATATTATATATTATTATTTGTATTCTTATTATTATTTTTTATTATTATTGCCCAAAAACTATATTTATAACCGCAATAATAGCAATAATAATTAATAATACAGATAATGTATCAATATAGTAATAGTTATAATATTGTTATTAATAGATCGATTGCATTATTATCATTATTATTATGTATAAATAGTATAATGTAAAAATAAGTATTATAACAGTATATTACAGTAATAACGATATGATTAAATATATGATATAAATAATTATCTAAAAACGTTATTATTATACATTGTTGTTTATTACTATGATTTATGTAGTGTTATAGCATAGATGTAAAAAAGATATATTATAACGATTGATAAATTTGCATTACAAAGAATAATTGCAAAAAAATTATAATATTAAAGTGCAATAATGAGGAAAGGATGTGATATTGTGATAATGAGATGATAATGATCATAATGATGAGATAAACGATGATAGATGATTACTAGCGTAAAATAATGATGATAATCATGGATAATAATGTGATAATAAAACAGGAATTGTGTCCATATATAATAAAAAAAGGTCGAAAAAGTGGCAAAATCTAGCGAAATATAGCCTTTTGAGCGTAGACATTTGATGATTATTAATATTATACTATTATCATTTTATTATCATATATCATTATATATATTATTATCTTATTTTTTTTATATTATTATTATTATATATTAGTATTATATGATATTAGTATTATTATATTATTCATATTCTATTATTATTATTATTTATATTAATATATTTATTATTATTCTTATTATACCTTAATTATTAGTATTATTTCCAAAGAATATATTATAACTGATATAATAAACCAATAATAATAATAATAACTAAATATAATAATATATTGTTATATATGTTATTGATAGATTATGGTTATTATACTTTATTATAATTTTTACGTAGTATAATTGTAAAATAATTATTATAACGGTAATAATTACAGTAATAACGATATAATTAAAAAAAGGATATAAATGATTATTATAAAAATGTATTATAGTATTATATGTTATTACTATACTATTGTAGTTGTTTTAGTATAGAGGAAAAACAATATTATAAGACGTAATAATTGCCAATAATAATGATAATAATTACCATACTGATGATATAATAATTGCAATAGGATGATGATAAGATGATAGATGATACGATAACAATGATGATAATCAGAAATAATGATAATAACAGGAAGTTATTCCAGATATAAATAAAAAAGGAAAAGAAAAAAAATCACAAAAGTCGAAAAAGGGGCGAAATCTAGGAAGTATAGTATTTGAGATTAACTCCAAAAATGACTTTTTCCATTCATTTGATGATTCTGAAATAATAGAGTAAACTGATAAAATACCAGAATTCTTTTAATCATGACAATAATAATGAGAAAGTGACAATAAAGAGAATCGATAACAATTGATGATATAATATCATTACTATTATCATTATTATTATAACTATGATCTATTATTATAACTATTCTTCATTATATCATTATATAATAATAATATAACTAATTAATAATAATAATAATAATATAATAATGAATAATAATAAGTATTATTAGTATATATTATTATTATTATTATTTTTATTCTGATTGTTCTTATTATTATTTTATTCTTATTTATTATTATTATGATTATATTATATTATGATTATTATTATTATTATCATTATTATTAATATTATTAATATTATTATTGTCTCTTCTTATTTTATTATTATATCTTATATATTATATTATTATTATTTATATTATTATTATTATATTATCATTGTATTATTATCATTATTGTGATTACTTTAATTATAGTATTATTGCCAAAAACAATCTATTATCACTGTAATAATAACAATAATAATATAATAATAAGTATAAGTATAAAATACTTAAATTGTTATATTTTCTTATTAATTAAATTATTGTTATCATTTCATTATTATTTTTACTGGAGTATAACTGTAAAATCATTTATTGTAAATTACTAATTACAGTACTAACGATATAATTAAATAATGATTATAAAATAACTTATTATAAAAACGTTATATTATTGTTATTACTATCATGACGTAGTTGTATTAGAATAGATGGAAAAACATATATATTATACTGCAATAATATTAATAAATTAATGATAATAACTGCAATAATGAGATAATAATTGCAATAATGATGATAATATGACGATATAAACAGGGAATTGCTGTATATATATAATTTAAAGGGTAAAGAAAAAAAGCCCAAAAGTAGAAAAAGCACAAAAATCTATGAAATTTAGCCTTTGAGGAGTAGTACCTCCAATAGAACGTTTTTCCATCGTTTGAGGATTCTGGAAAATTTATGGTAAAAATGATAATAATTACAAGAATTATATAATTAAAGACAAATAAATGAGAAAACATTAGAATAGAGAATTTCGATAACTATTGATGATATTGATATATTACTATATCACTACTATTATCATAATAACATTATTATTGTTATTATACTTATGATGATCATTATTATTATTAGATTATTATTTATAATATTAGTATTATTATTATATTATATTATTATTATTTATATTGTTAGTATTCATTATGATTGTTAGTATTAGTATTATTAATTTTGATTATTATTATTATTGTTTTATTATTATATTTTAATTAACTATCAGTATGCGTTAATTATAGGTATTTTGCCAAAAAAAATATATTATAACTATAATAAGAATAAATATAATTATAATAATAGTAATTGTATAATAATAAATTAGTATATTATGTGAATATTATCCTTATATTTATTTTACTGGTAGTAGATTGTAAAAATAATGTTTAGAACATATATTACAGTAATAACGATTATTAATTAAATAAATGATATAAATAATTAATATAAAAATTTATATTCTTATATTATAGTTATTACTATTATATTGTAGTGTTATTAGTATAGATGTAAAAATATATATATAACTGCAATAATTGCAATAATGAAAATGCTAATAATTGCAAAATGATGATAAAATATTTGCAATAATGAAGAAACGAATATGATAATGATGATAATGATGAAATGATGATGAAACGATAATAATGATTGATATATCATGATAATAAGATGATAAGAACAGACTTGTGTCCAAATATAATAAAAAAAAGTAAAAGAAAAAAATCAAAGTCGAAAAAGTGGCAAAATCGTGCGAAAGATATAATTGAGAGGACTCGAAAATTACGTTTTTTTCCATCCTTGATGATTCTGCCAAGTATTAGGGTAAATAATGACTAAAATCTAACAAATTCTAGTAATCATGAAATAATGATGATAAAAAGTCAGAATAAAGAGAATTTGGATAACATTTATGATATTGATATTATTACTATTATCATTATTATTACGTTGTTATCAGTATTATTAATATTCTATAGTATTATTATTATATTATTATATTATTATTATTATATTATTTATTATTATTATTATTATTATTATATATTATTATTTATTATTATAATTATTAGTATTATTTCCAAAAAATATATTATAACTGTAATAATAGTAATAATAATAATAGTAATAATAAGTATGATTATAATAATACTAATTGTTATAATATTCTTATTAATATTATTATTGTTATTATTATTATTATTATTATTATTATTATATTATTATTATTATTATTATTATTATTATTATTATTATTATTATTATTATTTTTACTGGTAGGATAATTGTAAAAATAATTATTATAACTAATAATTACAGTAATAACAATATTAATTAAGATAATGATATAAATAATTATTGTAAAAACAATATTATATTTATTATTATTGTTATTACTATTATTATTTTAGTTGTTATTAGTATAGATTAAAATTATATATTATAACTACAATAATTACAATAATAATGATAATAATTGCAATAATGATGATAATAATTACAATAATAATGATAATGATGATAATAATGATGATAATGATGATAATGATAATGATAACGATAATAAGGATGGTAATCATGTAAATGATGATGATAACAGGAATTGTGTCCATATATAATAAAAAAGTTAAAATAAAAAAATCTCATAGGTCGAAAAAGCGGCAAAATCTAGAGAAATATTGCCTTTTGAGAGTAGACTCAAAAATGACGTTTTTCCATTCATTTGATGATTCTGGCAATTATTACTATAATAAGGATAATAATTACCAGAATTCTATTAATCATGACAATAATGATGATGAAAGTGAGAATAAAGAGAATTTCGTTAACATTTGATGATTAATAATATGATTACTATTATCATTATTATTATCATTATTATCATAATTATTATTATTATTATTATTATTATTATTATTATTATTATATTATTATTAATAATATTATATTATGTTATATTATTTCTGTTAATTTCTTCGTATATTTGCTAAAAATACATATATACTGTAATAATAGCAATATAGTACTAATAAGTATAATTATATAATACTATTATTATAATATTGTTATTAATATTATTATTGTGTATTATCATCATTATTAATTATTTTTTACTGGTGTATAAATGTAAGAATAATTAATTATAACAGTAATAATTACAGTAATAACGATATGTATGAAAATAAATGATATAAATAATTATTATAAAAACGTTATTTATTCCTTATTTTATTATTGTTATTACTATTCTTATTGTAGTTTCTATTAGTATAGATGTAAAACATATATATTATAACTGCAATAATTGCAATAATAATGAGAATCTTCAATAATTATGATATCATTGCAATAATGATGCTAATTATGATGCTAATGATGCTAATGATGATTATACCGATAATAATGATGATCTCATTATATAATGATGGTAATTAACGGATTTTTTGTTTTCCACATATAATACAAAAAGGTAAAAAAAAAAAATTCAAAAGTTGACAGAGCGGCAAAATCTTTCGAAATATAACCTTTTGAGAGTAGACTCCAAAATGAGTTTTTTTTCCATTCATTTGATGATTCTGGCAATTATTAGGGTATATATATATATATATATATATATATATATATATATATATATATATATAATAGATATTATATTTACCCTATATATAGAACACACAAAGACACACACATACACACACACCACACACACACAACACACACACAAGCACACACACATATATATATAGCCATATATGATATATATATATATATATATATATCGATATATATATTAATATATATATATATATGTATATATATATACATATATACATATATATATATATTTTAAATATTATAATATATTATATATACATATATACATATATACACATTTTTCACAACACACCACACACCCCACACACACACACACATATGTATGTATATATATATAAACTTTATATATATATATATTATATATATATATAATATATATATATTATATTATATTAAATATATGTATATATTTACATATTTGTAAAAATTTTATATATATATTTTAATATATATATATATTATATATATATATATATTATGTGTGTGTGTGTGTGTGTGAGTGTGTGTGTGTGTGGGGTGTGTGTGTGTTTGTGTGTGTGTGTGTTTGTGTGTGTGGGGTATATTGGTGTGTGTCTGTGTGCTTGTGTGTGTGTATGTGTGTTTTTATTTCTAACCAAACCTAATCCAAACCTAACCCAAACTTAACCCAAACCTAACGTAAACATAACGCAAACCTTAAATAAATCTAACCCAAACCTAAACCAAACCTAAGGTAAACCTAACCCAAACCTAACCCAAGCCGCTTTTTCGACTTTTGGGTTTTTTTTCTTTTACCTTTTTTTTTATTATATGTGGACACAATTCCTGTTGTTATCATCATTATTATCATGATTATCATCATTATTATCGTTATCATCATCATTATCATCATTATCATCATTATCATATTCGTTATCTTCATTATTGCAAATATTATCATTATTATTGCAATTTATTGCAGTTATAATATATATTTTTACATCTATACTAATAACAACTCAAAATAAAGTAATAACATAAAAATAAGAAAAATACATTTTTATATTAATTATTTATATCATTATTTTAATTAATATCGTTATTACTGTAATTATTACTGTTCTAAAATTATTTTTACAATTATACTACCAGTAAAAATAATAATAATGATAATAATAACAAGTCATAATAATAATAATGATAATAAAATAATAATAATAATCATAATAATAATAATAATAATAATAATAATAATAATAATAATAATGATAATAAAAATAATAATATATAATAATAATATAAATAATAATAATAATAATATGTTATTAATGAAAATAGTTATGATAATAGTAATAATATCAATAATCATCAAATGTTATCCAAATTCTTTTTATTTTAAATGTTTTCGTCATTATTGTCATGATTAATATAATTCTTGTAATTATTATCATTTTTACCATAATATTTTCAGAATCCTCAAACGAATGGAAAAAACGTTCTATGGAGTCTACTCTCAAAAGGCTATATTTCAGTAGATTTTGTTGCTTTTTCGGGCTTTTTGGTTTTTTTCTTTCCCTTTAAAATTATATATAGACACAATTCCTTTATTATCGTCATTATTATCATCATTATTGGGATTTATTATCATCATTTTTTCAGTTATTATCATTTTTATTGATATTATTTGCAGTTATAATTTTTATTTTTACATCTATTCTAATAACAACTACAGTAATAATAGTATAACAATAAATAACGTTTTTATAATAATTATTTATATCATTATTTTAATTAATATCGTTATTACTGTAAATTTTTAATTACAATAATTATTTTTTTCAATTATACTACCATAAAAAATAATAAAAATGATAATGATAACAATAATATTATTAATAAGAAAAATTTTAACAATTAGTATTATTATAATTATACTTATTATTAAAATTATTATTGTTATTATTACAGTGATAATATATTTTTTGGCAATAATACTAATAATTAAAGTAATAACAATAATGATAATAATAACAATGATAATAATAATAATCATAATAATAATAAAAATAACAATAATTTAAAAATAATAATAATAATAATAATAATAATGATAATAAAAATAATTGTAATAATAATAATAATAATAATAATAATAATAATAATTATTAAATTTTTATTATTTTTATTTTTATAATGATAAAAATGATAATGTTATAATAATGATAATAGTTATAATAATAATGATAATAGTAATGATATAATAATCATCAATTGTTATCGGAATTCTCTTTATTGTCCCCTTTTATCATTATTATTGTCATGATTAAAAGAATTCTGGTAATTATTATCATTATTACTCTATCAATTGTCAGAATCATCAAAAGAATGGAAAAAACGTCATTTTGGAGTTTAAAACTCCCAAAATACTATACTTCCCTAAATTTCGCCACTTTTTCGACTTTTGTGATTTTTTTTCTTTTACCTTTTTTATTATATCTGGAAATAAATCCTGTTATTATCATTATTATCATGATTATCATCATTATTATCGTTATCATCATTATCATCATTATCATCATCATTATTGCAATTATTATCATCATTATTGTAATTATTATCATTATTATTGCAATTATTGCAGTTATAATATATGTTTTTACATCTATACTAAAACAACTACATAGTAATATAAATAACAATAATAATAACTATAATAACATTTTTATAATAATCATTTATACCATTATTTTAATTAATATCGTTATTACTGTAATTATTACTGTTATAATAATTATTTTTACAATTATACTACCAGTAAAAATTATAATAAAGATAATAATAACAAATAATAATAATAATATAAAATAATAATAATAATAATATAAAATAATAATAATAATATAATAATAATAATAATAATATGATAAATTAATAATAATAATAAATAATAATAATATAATAATAATGATAATAGTAATAATATTAATAATCAACAAATGTCTACTCTCAAAAGGCTATATTTCGCGAGATTTTGCCGCTTTTTCGACCTTTTTATTATTTTATGGACACAATTCCTGTTGTTATCACAATTATTATCATGATATCATCATTATTTCGTTATCATCATCATTATCATCATTATCATCATCATTATAGTCATTATTACATCCTTTTCATCATTATAGTCATTATTACATCCTTTTCATCATTATTGCAATTAATATTATCATTTTTGCAATTATTATCATTTTTAATGCAATTATATCGTTAATATTCTTTTTACATCTATGCTAATAACAACTACAATAATAATAGTAATAACAACAATAGTAATAAATAACGTTTTTTATGATAATTATTTATATCATTATTTTAATCAATATCGTTTTTACTGTAAT
>NW_023663360.1:11646-24146 GCF_015228065.2 Penaeus monodon
TGCAATAATGAGATAATGATGATAATGATGATGAAATGATAATAAGATGAAATCAGATAATAATGAGATTAACCGGAATTTCGTCCCTATATAAAAAAAAAGGTAAAAGAAAAAAAAACTTAAAACGAAAAAGCGGCAAAAACTCCCTTTTGAGTAGACTCCCAAATGCGTTTTTTCCATTTTTTGATGATTCTGGAAATTATTTAAAGGGATAATGATAAATTAATTACCAGGAATTCTATTAATCATTGACATTAATGATAAAAAAAGTGAGAATGAAGTTAATTGGATAAAAATTTGATGATTATTATTATTACTATATTATTATTATTATCATTATTTCATTGTTTTATTATTAATTTATTTTATTATATTATTTTTATTATTAATTATTTTTTATTATATATTATTATATATTATTATTATTATTATTATTATTATGATTATCCCTTATTATTATTTTTATTTTTATTATTAATATTATTCCCAAAAAATATATTGTTATAATATTTTCATTAATATTGTTATTGTTATTATTATCATTTTTTTTTACTTGTAGTATAATTGTAAAAATAATTATTAGAAAAGTAATAATTACAGTAATAACGATATTAATTAAAATAATGATATAAATAATTATTATAAAAACGATATTATTGTTATTATTATTGCTATTACTATTATTATTGTAGTTTTTATTAGTATAGATATAAAAATATATATTATAACTGCAATAATATCAATAATAATTATAATTATTGCAATAATGATGATAATAATTGCATTAATAATGATAATGATGATGATAATGATGATAGTGATGATAATGATGATGATAACGATAAAAATTATGAAAATCAGATAAGAGGAATATTCCTATATAATAAAAAAAGGTAAAAAAAAAATTCAAAAGTTGAAAAAGTGGCAAAATCTAGCGAAATATAGCCTTTTGACAGATGACTGCAGAATGAGTCTTTTTCCATTCATTTGATGATTATCGAAATTATTAGGGTAATGAGGATAATAATTATTAGAATTCTATTAATCATGACAATAATGATTATAAAAGTGAGAATAAAGAGAATTTGGATAACATTTTCTTATTGTTATTATTACTATTATCATTATTATTATCATTATAATAATAATAATAAAAAAAATAATAATAATAATAATAATAATAATAATAATAATAATAATAATAATAATAATAATAATAGTAATAATAATAACAATAATAATAATAATAATATTAATAATAATAATAATAATAATAATAATAGTAATAAAAATTATTATTATTATTATTATTATTTTAATTTTATATTTATTATTATTATTATTTTTTATGTGATTTATTATTATTTTATTATTATTTTTTTATTATTCTTCTGGTCATGGCTTTATTCATTATTGATTTATTATTAATTTAATTATTAGTAATTTTGCCAAAAAATATATCATAATTAACTGTAATAATAGCAATAATAATTACATGAATCACTTAATAATTATAATAAGTTACTAGTAATCATACTATAATAATATATAATTATTATAATAACTTTATTATTGTTATTATTATTGTTGATACTATTATTATTGTAGTTGTTATTTGTATAGATGTAAAAATATATATTATAACTGCATTAATTGCAATAATAATGATAATAATTGCAATAATGATGATAACAATTACAATAATGATTGATAAAAGATGATGATAATGATGCTAATGATGATAGATAATGATGATATATGATAATAATGATGATAAAACAAGCTTGTGTCAATATTCAATAAAAAAGGGTAAAGAAAAAAAACTCCCGCAACCTTCGCGAATAAGCCGGTAAAAAATCTTTGAAAAAAGACTTTTTTCCCATTTCATTTGATGATTCTGCAATTATTATTGTAATAATATAATTACCAGAATTGTATTTAATCATAACAACATAATGATGATAAAGTGGATAATAGATAGAATTTTGGATAACATATGATGAGATGACGATGATGATGATTATTATCAATATTCTCATTATTATTATCATTATTATTATTATTATTATTATTATTATTATTATTATTATTATTTTTTTTTTTTTTTTTTAATTATTATTATTATTTTTTATTATTATTGATTATTATATTATTATTATTATTATTAATTATTATTATTATCATTATTATTATTACTCTTATTAGTATTATTATTACTTTAATTATTAGTATTATTGCCAAAAAATATATTATCCCGGTAATAGTAATAATAATAATACGTATAATATAATCACTAGTATCGTTGTCTAACTATTTTAGTTATTCATACTGTTCTTGTTATTACTATCCTTATTATTATTTTTTAATAGTCGTTATAATTGTAAAATAATTATTATAACAGTAATATTACAGTAATAACAATATTGATTAAAATATGATATAACTACTTATTATAAAAACGTTATTATTTGCTTATGTTGTTATACTATTATTATTGTGTAGTTGTTATTTAGTATAAGATGTAAAGGATATATTATAACCGATATAATTGCATTAATAATGATAATAATTGCAAAATGATAATATTAATTACATAATGATGAAAGATGTGATATTATGATGATAATGATGATAATGATGATGATACGAAAATAATTATGAGAAATCATGATAAATATTATGAATAAAAATAACAGGAATTGTGTCCATATATAATAAAAAAATTCGAAAAAGCTGCAAAATCTCGCGAAATATAGCCTTTTGAGAGTAGACATTTGATGATTATTAATATTATTACAATTATCATTATTATTATCATTATTTATCATTAATTAGTATTATGATCACTCATTAGTATTTTTATTATTATTATTATTCTTATTATTATTATCATTAGCATTATTATTATTATATTATTATTATTATTTTTATTATCCTTATTATATTATTATTATCATTATTATTATTATGATTATCATTATTTATTATTATTATTATTTTATTATTATTATTAATTATTATTATTATCTTTATTGTAATTTTTACTGGTAGTATAATTGTAAAAATAATTATTATAAAACAATAATTACAGTAATAACGATATTAATTAAAATAATGGTATAAATGATTATTATACAAATGATATTATAGTTATTATTATTGTTATTACTATTACTATTTTAGTTTTTAGTATAGATGTAAAAACATATAGTATAACTGCAATAATTGCAATAATAATGATAATAATAAAAATAATGATGATAATAAATTCTATCCAATATGATGATGATAATGATGAAATGATGATAAACGATAATAATGATGATAATCATGATATAATGAGGATAATACAGGAATTTATTTCCAGACTATAATAAAAAAAGGTAAAAAGAAAAAAAAAACAAAAGTCCGAAGAAAGTGGCGAATCTAGGGATATAGTATTTTGTGAGTAAACTCCAAATACGTTTTCCATTCATTTTGATGATTCTGACAATTATGAGTAATACTGAATAATAATTACCAGAATTCTTTTAACTCATGACAATAATAATAAATGAGAATTTATGGATAACAATTGATGATTATTAATATCATTACTATTATCATTATTATTATTATTATTATTATTATTATTATTATTAATTAATTATAGAATCATTATTATTATTATTAATATATTATTATTATTATTATTATTATTATTATTAATTATTATTTTATTATTTATTCGTATTATTGCCCAAAAATATATTATCACTTTAATATAACAATAATACTAATATAATAAGTATATTACAACAATACTTATAAATTATAATTTTCTTATTAATAATATTATTGTTCCATTATCATTATTATTATTTTTTACTGGTAGTATAAGTGTAAAAATAATTAATTGTAATTTAATAATTACAGTAATACCGATATTAATTAAAATAATGATATAAATAATTTTTATAAAAAACGTTATTATCGTATTTACTAGTTATTATTGTAGTTGTTTATGTAGAATAGATGTAAAAATATCATATTATAACTTCAATAATATTAATAATAATGATTTATAACGTGCAATATGCTGATAATAATTGCAATAATGATGATAATAATGATGATAATACAGGAATTGTATATATATCTCAATTCCCCAAAAGTCGAAAAAGCAAAAAGCAAAATCTACTGAAATATATAGCTTTTGAGAGTAGACTCCAATTAGAACGTTTTTTCCATCATTTGAGATTCTGGAAAATATTATGGAAATAATGATAATACATTACAAGAATTAATGAATGATGAATAATGCAAAATTTGGAATAAAGAGAATTTGGATTAACGATTTGATGATTTTGATATTATTACTATGATCATTATCTATTATATTAATAGCATTTTATTATTATTATTATTACTATTATTATTATTATTATTTTTTATTATTTATTATTATTACTTATTATTATTATTATTATTATTATTATTATTATTAATTATTATTATTATTATTATTATTATCATTATTATTATTATTATTTATTATTATTATTATTATTCTTATTATCATTACTTTAGTTTATTAGTATTACGGTCAAAAAGATATATTGAACTATATAAATAATGAATATATTATAATAAATATAATTGTTATAGAATTAATCATCAATCTTTTATTATTGTTAATATTTTCATATTATTAATTTTTATGGTAGTATAATTGTAAAAATAAATTATTAGAATAGTAGTAATTACAGTAAAAACGATTTCTTAAATAATGATATAAATTAAATTATTATAAAAAATTGTATTATTATTATTATTATTGTTATTACTATTATTATTGGATTTGTTCTTAGTAATAAGATGTAAAAATATATATTATAATGCTAATAATTGCAATAATAATGATAATCATTGTAATAACGATGATAATATGCAATAATGAGATACAAAATATGATAATGATTATAATGATGATAATCATGATGATAACGATAATAAAGATGATAATCTGAGAATAATGATATAAAAACAGGAATTTTGTCCACATATAATAAAAAAGGTAAAAGAAAAAAAATCCCAAAAGTCGAAAAAGTTGCAAAATCTAGCGAAATATATCTTTTTGAGAGAAGAATCAAAAATTACGTTTTTTCCATTCATTTGATGATTCTGCTATTTATTAGGGTAATAATGATAATATTTAACAGAATTCTACTAATCATGATAATAATGATGATAAAAGTCAGAATAGAGAGAATTGGATAACATTTAATGAGTATTTATTATTTATTACTATTATCATTATTATTATCATTATTATCATTATTATTCTTATTTTATTATTATTATTACATTATTATTATTATTATTATTATTATTATTTATTATTTATTATATTATTATGATTATTATTATTATTATCATTATTATTTATGATGATTAGTATTATTTCCAACAAATTTATTATAATGTAATATATAAATAATTAATAATAATCGTATCATAAGTATAATTATAATATGTACTAATTTTATAATATTGTTATTAATATTATTATTGTTATTATTATTATAGTATTTTATTATTATTATTTTTACTGGTAGGATAATTGTAAAATAATTATTATAACTATAATTCCAGTATAACAATATTAATTAAGATAATGATATAAAGATTATTGTAAAAAACATTTATGATTTATTATTATTGGTATTACTATTATTATATTAGTTGTTATTAGTATATATGTATATTATCTATCATAACTACACAATAATTTACAATAATGATAATAATTGCAATTAATATGATAACAATTGCCAATAATAATGAAATGATGATAATACTGATGATAAATGATGATAATTGATAATGAATAACGATAATAAGGATGGTAACATGTTAAAATAATGGATGATAATAACAGGAATTGTGTCCATATATAATAAAAAAGTTAAAAGAAAAAAAATCTCATAGGTCGAAAAAGCGGCAAAATCTAGAGAAATATAGCCTTTTGAGAGTAGACTCAAAAATGACGTTTTTTCCATTCATTTGATTGATTCTGGCCAATTATTACTATAATAAGGATAATAATTACCAGAATTCTATTAATCATGACAATAATGATGATGAAAGTTATAATAATATGATTATTATTATCATTATTATTATCATTATTATTATTATTATCATTCTTATTATTATTATTATTATTATTATTATTATTAGTATTATTATTATTATTATTTATTATTATTACTATGATTATTATATTATATCATATTATTATTATTATTATTATTCTATTATATATTATTATATTAATATTATATTATTGTTTTAATTATTCTTTAATTCTTAGTATTATTGGTCTAAAAAATATATTATACTGTAATAAGAGCCTATAATATTAATAAGTTAATTATATAATACTAATTTTTAATATTGTTATTAATATTATTATTTGTTATTATTTCATTATTATTATTTTTTACCTGGTAGTATAATTGTAGAATAATGTATTATACAGTAATAGATTACAGTAATACCGATATATTAAAATATGATATAAATAATTATTATAATAATTGCAATAATGATGCTAATGATGTTAATGATGATGATAATGATAACAATGATGATACTCATTATAATAATGATGGTAATAATAGGATTTGTTTCCACATATAATAAAAAAGGTAAAAAAAAAAAATCCAAAAGTCGACAGAGCGGCAAAATCATTCGAAATATAACCTTTTGAGAGTAGACTCCAAAATGATTTTTTTTCCGTTCATTTGATTATTCTGTCAATTTTAGGGGTAAATAATGATAATAATTACCAGAATTCTATTAATCATGACATTAATGATGACAAACGTGAGAATAAAGAGAATTTGCATAAAATTCGTTGAACATTAATATTATTACTAATATCATTATTATTATCATTATTATTATTATTATTATTATTATTATTTTTTATTATTATTATTATTATTATATTATTATTATTATTTTCCATTATTATTATTTATTACTTTCATTATTATATTATTGCAAAAAAATATGTTATAACTGGTAATAATAACAGTAATAACGATATTCATTTCAAAAATAATATAAATAATTAATAGAAAAACATTATTTTTGTTATTATTATTGTTATTATTATTATTATTGTAGTTGTTATTAGTATAGATGGAAAAAGTATATCAGATTGCAATAAATTGCAATAATAATGATAATAATTGTGATAATATGGATAAATAATTGCATAATGATGATAACGATGATGACATTGGATGATAATAATGATAATAGATAATGATAACGATAATAATGATGATAATCATGATAATAATGGATGATCATAACAGGGAATTGTGTCCATCATATAGAAAAATAAAAAGGTTAAAAGAAAAAATATCCCAAAAACTCGAAAAGTGGCAAAAATCTAGAAAAAATATGGCCTAATGAGAGTAGAATCCAAAATGACGTTTTTTCCATTCATTTGGTGATTTTGGCAATTATCAGGGTAATAATGATAATAATTACCAGAATTCTATTAATTTATGACAATAATGATTTAATATTTGAATGAAGAGAATTTTTAACATTTGATGTCTTATTGAAATATTACCATTTTAATTTTCTTATTATTCTCATTATTATGATTATTCATTAGATTATTATTATTATCATTACTATTATCATTTATCATTACTATTATAATTACTATTATAATATTTATTATTATTACTTAAATTATTAGTATTATTGCCAAGTAATATATTATAACTGCAATAATAGCAATAATAATAATAATAAATATAATTATAATAATAATAATAAGTATAATTATAATAATACTAATTGTTATAATATCGTTATTAATATTGTTATTGTTATTATTATCATTATTATTATTTTTTACTGGTAAATAATTGTAAAATAAAATTATTATAACAGAAATAATTTACAGTAATAACGATTAATTAGATAATGATATAAATAATTATTATAAAAAAGCGTTATTAAATAATTATTATTGTTTTGTTATACTATTATTTATTGTAGTTCTTATTAGTATAGATGTAAAAAATATGTATTATAACTGAATAACTGGCAATAATACTGATATAATTGCATAATGATGATGATATTAGTTGCAATTATGATGATAAATGATGATACCGTGATGATGATGATAATGATGATGATAACGATAGTAATGATAATAATCATGATAATAATGATGATAATAACAGGAATTAATTCGCTATATAATAAAAAAGGTAAAAAAAAAATCCTATAAAACGAAAAAGCGTCTAAATCTAGCAAAATATAGCTTTTTGAGAGTAGACTCTAAAATGACGTTTTTTCAATTCATTTGATTATTCTGGCAAGTTTAGGGTGATGATGATAAATAATTACTATATTCTATTAAACATTACAATAAAAATTATGATGAAAGTGAGAATAAAGAGAATTTGGATAACATTTGATGATTATTTTTACTATAATTATAATAATAACAATAATAATATTAAGAACAATATTATTACAGTTAGTATTATTATAATCATATTTATTATTAATTATTATTGGTAGTATTGCCGTTATAATATATTACTTGTCAATAATACTACTAATTTAAGTAATAATGATAATAATAAATAATAGGTAGTATTACTACCAGTAGATAATATAATAATAATAATAATAATAAATAATAATAATAATATAATAAAATGTTGATAGAATGTAATAATGATAGGATAAAGTAATATTATCAATAATAATCAATTGTTCACCAATTCTTTTTATTCTAATTTTTATCATCATTAATTGTCATGTTATATAATTCTAGTATTATTATCATATTACGCTAAATAATTGCCAGAATCGGTCAAATGAATGGAAAAACGTCATTTTTGGAGTCTACTCTCAAAAAGCAAATATTTGCTAGCTTTTGCCGACTTTTTTGACTTTTGGGATTTTTTTTCTTTTACCTTTTTTATTATGTGTTGGACACTAATTCCTCTTGTTTTATCATCATTATTTACAATGATTGCATCATCATTATTATCGTGTTATCCATCATCATTATCATCATTATCATCATCGTTAATCTGCATTTTGCAAATAAGTAATCATCATTATTGCAATGTATTAATCTTATTATAGCAATTATTGGCAGTTATAATATATATTTTTACATCTAACTAATAATTAAACTACAATATATTCATATTATCACACATATAATACAATAATAAGTTATTATATAATTGAGCAGTTTATATCATGATTTTAATTAATATCGTTTTTACTTTAAGTATTACTGTTATAAATAATTATTTTTACAATTATACTACCAGTAGACGAATAATATAAATGTATAATACAATAATAATAATCATTAACTAATATTACAACAAATTGTTATTATGATAATTATATTTATTTGATTAAGTTATAATATATTTTTGGCATAATCCAATAATTAAAGTAATAATAATAATAATAATATATGATCATAATAATAAATAATACATAATACTAATGAATAATAATAATAATACTACATAATAATACTAATAATAATAATAATAATAATGTTATTAATGGAAAGCAAATGACGAATAAGGATATCAGGATGAGATGCTCAATGTGGAGGGGGGGGGGGGTCAGATTATCAATAAAATGCCTGGTGGGTGGAAGAGGAAATGGTGTATCCAAATACTTTTTATTCGCAGGGTCGGGGGGGGGGAATTTTATAAAAAAACAATTCGTCATAAGGTTGTCAGATTAAAAGAAATCCTTTAATCCTTCATTATTTACCCTACTGATTTCCACAGACTAATCATTAACCGAATGAAAAATTTTTTTTTTTTATTTTGGAGTCTACTCTCAAAAGGCTTGTTTTCACTAGATTTTGCTGCTTTTTCTATTTTGGGATTTTTTTCTTTAACTTTTTTTAATTATAATGGAACAATTCCTTTATTACAGCTTTATATCGCTTATTTTTAATTATTATCATCATTATTATTGCAATTATTATCATGATAATTACATCTTTATTTTGCAGTTATGATATATATGTTTTACATCCTAGTCTAATACAACTAGCAATAATAAATATAAATAACAATACTCATAACAATAATAACATTTTATAATTATTATTTTAATCATTATTTTAATTATATCATTATTACTTTAATTATTAGTTATAATTATTATTTTTTAAAATTATATTAGAAGTTAATTATAAATATATAATGATAATATAATTATTATTAATCCCCACTATTCATAACACCATTCGATCTTATTATAAGTTAATACTTGTATTCTTATTATTATTGTTTAGATTACAGTGATACCTACTATTTTTTGGGAATAATACTATAATTTAAAGTAATAAAAATACTACTAATCAATCACAAATAATATAATACTCGATACTATAATCATAATCATAATACTAATAATAATAATAATTAATTAATATACTATAATCTAGTAATTACTAATAATAAAAATAAGAATATGACTCCTAACAATAATAATCTCATATACTAATAGTAATATAAAGATAATAGTGAATAATAATAATATATATATGATATTAATAATCATCAAATGGTAATTATTATCATGGTTACTCCAATAATTGTCAGCATCATCAAATAATGGTAAAAAACGTCATTTTGGAGTTTACTCCTTAAAGGCGTATTTTGCAGATTTTGCCGCGTTTTTTCGACTTATGGGATTTTTTTTTTCTTTTACCTTTTTTTAGTATATGTGGAAACAAATCCTATTTATATCATCCTTTATTATCATGTTACATCATTATTATCGTTATCATCATCATTATCATCATTATCATCATCATTTAGCATCATTATTGCAATTATTAATCATCATTATTGTATTAATTATCATTAGTATTTGCAATTACTTGCAGCTATAATATATGTTTTTACATCTATACTAATAACAACGACAAAATAATAGTAATAACAATAATAATAACTATAATGTTTTTATATAATTATCTATAACATTAGTTCAATTAATTCGTGATACTGTATATTATTGTCATAATATATTATTTTACAATTATACTACCAGTAAAAATAATAATAATGATAATAATAACATAATAATATTAATAACAATATTATAACAACTAGTTATTATTATAATTATACTTATTATTTGTATTGTTATTTTTACAGTTTTATAATATATTTTTTGGAAATAAATACTTATAATTAAGTAACAATATAATTGTAATAATAAGAATAATAATAATAATAATAATAATAATAATAATAAAACTAACTAATAATAATACTAATAATTAATATAATACTAATAATAATAATATAATGATCTGAATATAAGAAATCCTAATAATAATAATAATAATGATTCAGAATAATATAATAATAATAGATAATAATAATAATAATAATAATAATAAGAATAATATATAATAATAATATGAAATAAATGATAATAATAATGATAATAGTAGTAATTTAATATGATCAAATGTTATCCAAATTCCTCTTTATGTTTCACTTTACATCATTATTGTCATGATTAATGAATTCGGGTAATTATTCATTATCCGTAATAATGGCCAGAATCATCAAAGAAGTGGAAAAAAAACTCAATTTGGATCTACTCATTCAAAAGGCTATAATTTCGCTAGGTTTTGCAGCTTTTTTCGACTTTTTGGAGATTTTTTTTCTTTTACCTTTTTATTAATTGGACACAATTTCCTGTTATTATCATTCACTATTATCGTTATCATCATCATTCATCATTATTATTCATCATTATCATCATTATCATCATTATCATCATTATCATCATCATTATCTCTTATCAAATCCTTTTCATCATTATTGCAATTAATATTATCATTATTGAAATTATTATCATTATTATTGCAATATATATATATATTTATTTACATCTCTACTAATAACAACTGACACGCTGATAATAGTAATTTCCAATATAGATGTCTAGATGAATGCGTGAATGTGTTTTATATGGATAATGGTAAATTTATATCGTATTATTTTAATCAATATCGTTTATAACTGGTAATTATAATGGTTATAAAATTTTTTTTGCAATTATAACTAACAGTAAAAAACATATAATGATATTAATAACAATTGATAAGATTAATAACATATTATAACATTAAGTATTAATTATAATTATACTTTTATTATTATTATTATTGCTGATTATTACGTTTATAATATATTTTTTGGCAATAATACTAATAATTAAAATAATAATATAATAAATAATAATACTAATAATATAATAATACATAATAATAAAAATCACATAATAATAATCCATCACATCATCATTATCATCATCATCATCATCATCATGTGTTATCAAATTCTCTTTATTCTCACTTTTATCACACGCACGCAAAACACACCACACACTAGTCACCATCA
>NW_023663360.1:39276-44276 GCF_015228065.2 Penaeus monodon
CTAAAATTAAAGTGAGTATGTGTGTTGTTATGTTTAATGCTAACAGTCAAATAATGCTGTGATTCGTGAATGCTAGCTATCTACCCGTGTTGGGATTCATAAATGCCAAATCCACAAGTGTCGTGATTCGTGAATACTAACAATCCATCAGTGTTAAATTATAACAATCTACTGAATGCTAACAACCTCCCCACCTTGGGTATTCAGGAATGCTAATACTTTATTCTCGCTGGGTGTTCACGAATACTGAAAACAAACCTAAGTGACAACATGGAGTAAGTAAATCCATTTCCCCAAAGTCGAAAAAAACGGCAAAATCTAGCAAAATATAGCCTTTTGAGAGTGACTCCAAAATGACGTTTTTTTTCCCTTCATTTGATAATTCTGGCAATTATTAGGGTAATAATGATAATAATTACCAGAATTCTATTAATCATGACAATAATGATGATAAAAGGTGAGAATAAAGAGAATTTGGATAACATTTGGTGATTATTAAATTATTACTTTTATCATTATTTTCATCATTATTATCATTATTATTATTATTATTATTATTATTAATTATAATAATAATCTTATTGTTTTTATTTTATTATTATTATTATTATTATCATAATTATTATTACTTTAATTATTAGTATTATGCCAAAAAATATATTATAACTGTAATAATAACAATAATAAAATAATAAGTTTAATTATAATAATACTAATTGTTAAATATTTTTATTAATATTTTTATTGTTATTATTATCATTATTATTATTCTTACTGGTAGTATAATTGTAAAAATAATTATTATAACGTAATAATTTCAGTAATAACGATATTAATGAAATAATGATATAAATAATGATTATAGAAAACGTTTTTATGTTATTATTATTCTTGTTACTATTATTATTGTAGTTCTTATTAGTATAGATGTAAAAATATGTATTATAACTGGAATAACTGCAATAATAATGCAATAATGATGATGATGATAATGATGATAATGATGATGATAACGATAAAAAATGATGATAATCATGATAATAATGATGATAATGACAGGAATTGTGTCCATATATAATAAAAAAAGGAAAACAAAAAAAAATCCCAAAAGTCGAAAAAGCGGCAAAATCTAGCGAAAAAATAGCCTTTTGACAGTAGACTCCCAAAATGACGTTTTTTCCATTCATTTGATGATTCTGGCAATTATTAGGTAATAATGATAATAATTACCAGAATTATATTAATCATTAAAATAATGATGATAAAAGTGAGAATAAAGAGAATTTGGATAACATTTGATGATTATTGAATTATTACTATTATCATTATTATATTCATTATTATCATTATTATTATTATTATTATTATTATTATTATTATTATTACTTTAATTATTAGTATTATTGCCAAAAAAATATATCATAACTGTAATAATAACAATAATAATAATAATAAGTATAAAATTTTGATAAAACTAATTTTTATAATATTGTTATTAATATTATTTTGTTATTATTATCATTATTTTTATTTTTACTGGTAGTATAATTGTAAAAATAATTATTATAAACCAGTAATAATTACAGTAATAACGATATTAATTTAAATAATGATATAGATAATGATTATAGAAACGTTTTTATTGTTATTATTTTTGTTATTACTATTATTTTGTAGTTATTATTAGTATAGATGTAAAATTATATATTATAACTGCAATAATTGCAATAATAATAATAATAATTGCAATAATGATGATAATAATTGCAATAATGATGATAATGATGATGATAATGATGATAATGATGATAATGATGATGATAAACGATAATAATGATGATAATCATGATAATAATGATGATAATAACAGGAATTGTGTCCATTTTATAATTTAAAAAAAAGGTAAAGAAAAAAATCCTAAAAGTCGAAAAAACGTCAAAATCTAGCGAAAAAATAGCCTTTTGAGAGCAGACTCCAAATGACGTTTTTTCCATTTATTTGATGATTCTGGCAATTATTAGGGTAATAATGATAAAAAATTACCAGAATTCTATTAATCATGACAATAAGGATGATAAAAGAGAGAAAAAAGAGAATTTGGACAACATTTGATGATTATTAATTTTTATTTCTATTATCATTTTTATCATCATTATCATTATTAATATTATATTATTATTTCTATTATTTTTATTTTTTTATTTATTATTATTATTATTTTTATTATTATTATTATTATTCTTATTATTATTATTATTGCCAAAAAATATATTATAACTGTAATAATAACAATAATGATAATAATAAGTATAATTATAATAATACTAATTGTTATAATATTGTTATTAATATTATTATTGTAGTTGTTATTAGTATAGATGTAAAATTATATATTATAACTGCAATAATTGTAATAATAATGATAATAATTGCAATAATGATGATAATAATTGCAATAATGATGATAATGATGATGATAATGATGATAATGATGATAATGATGATGATAACGATGATAATAAGAGGAATCTTTTCCATATATAATAAAAAAAAAGGTAAAAGAAAAAAAATCCCAAAAGTCGAAAAAGCGGCAAAATCTAGCGAAATATAGCCTTTTGAGAGTAGACTCCAAAATGACGTTTTTTCCATTAATTTGATGATTCTGGCAATTATTAGGGTAATAATGATAATAATTACCAGAATTTTATTAATCATGACATTAATGATGATAAAAGTGAGAATAAAGAGAATTTGGATAACATTTGATGATTATTAATATTATTACTATTATCATTATTATTATCATTATTATTATTATTATTATTATTATTATTATTATTATTATTATTATTATTATTATTATTATTATTATTATTATTATTATTATTATTATTATTATTACTTTAATTATTAGTATTATTGCCAAAAATATATTATAACTGTAATAATAACAATAATAATAATAATAAGTATAATTATAATAATACTATTTGTTATAATATTGTTATTAATATTATTATTGTTATTATTATCATTATTATTTTTTTTACTGGTAGTATAATTGTAAAAATAATTATTATAACAGTAATAATTACAGTAATAACGATATTAATTGAAATAATAATATAAATAATGATTATAGAAACGTTATTATTGTTATTATTATTGTTATTACTATTATTATTGTAGTTGTTATTAGTATAGATGTAAAATTATATATTATAACTGCAATAATTGCAATAATAATGATAATAATTGCAATAATGATGATAATAATTGCATTAATGATGATAATGATGATGATATTGATGATAATGATGATAATGATGATGATAACGATAATAATGATGATAATCATGATAATAATGATGATAATAAGAGGAATTGTGTCCATATATAATAAAAAAAAGGTAAAAGAAAAAAAATCCCAAAAGTCGAAAAAGCGGCAAAATCTAGCTAAATATAGCTTTTGAGAGTAGACTCCAAAATGACGTTTTTTCCATTCATTTGATGATTATGGTAATTATTAGGGTAATAATGATAACAATTACCAGAATTCTATTAATCATGACAATAATGATGATAAAAGTGAGAATAAAGAGAATTTGGATAACATTTGATGATTATTAATATTATTACTATTATCATTATTATCATCATTATTATCATTATTATTATTATTATTATTATTATTATTATTATTATTATTATTATTATTATTATTATTATTATTATTATTATTATCATTATTATTCTTTTTACTGGTATTATAATTGTAAAAATAATTATTATAACAGTAATAATTACAGTAATAACGATATTAATTGAAATAATGATATAAATAATGATTATAGAAACGTTATTATTGTTATTATTATTGTTATTACTATTATTATTGTAGTTGTTATTAGTATAGATGTAAAGTTATATATTATAAGTGCAATAATTGCAATAATAATGATAATAATTGTAATAATGATGATAATGATGATGATAATGATGATAAGATGATGATGATAATGATGATAATTATGATGATAACGATAATAATGATGATAATAACAGGAATTGGTGCCATATATAATAAAAAAAAGGTACCCAGAAAAAAAAAATCCAAAAGTCGAAAAAGCGGCAAAATCTAGCGAAATATAGCCTTATTAGAGTAGGGACTCCAAGACGTTTTTCCATTTATTGATGATTCTAGCAATTATTAGGGTAATAATGATAATAATTACCAGAATTCTATTAATCCGGACAATAATGATGATAAAAAGTGAGAATAAAAGAATTTGGATAACATTTGAGATTATTAATATTATACTAGTCTCATTATTATCAGAGTATTATTATTTATTATATATTATTATATGTATTATTATGATTATATTATATTATTATGATTATTATTATGTTATTATTATTATAATAATATTATCCATATTATTCATTATTATTATTAGTTTAATTATTAGTATTATTGCCAAAAATATATTATACTGTGAATAATAAACAATAATAATAATCTATAAGTATAGTTATAATAATACTAATTGTCTTAGTATTGTTAAATATATTATTGTTATTATTATCATTATTATTATTTTTAACTGGTTAGTATAATTGTAAAAAATAATTATTATAACAGTAATAATTAAAGTTAATAACGATTATTAATTAAAATAATGATTAGTTAAATATGATGTATAGAAAACGTTATTATTGTATTATATTGTATTACTATTATATTGTAGTTGTTATTAGTCTTACATGTAAATTTATATATTATAACTGCAATAATTGCAATAATAAATTATAAATAAAATTGCATAATGATGATGATAATTGCAATAATGATGATAATTAATTGCAATAATGATGATAATGATGATGATAATGAGATATAATGATGATTAATGATGATGAATAACGATATAATGATGATAATCATGATAATAATGATTTTTGGGGGGGATAATAAGAGGAATTGTGTCCATATATAA
>NW_023663360.1:49276-52101 GCF_015228065.2 Penaeus monodon
TCCTCACTTATCATCATTATTGTCATGAATAATAAGAATTCTGGTAATTTTATCATTTATTACCCTAATAATTACAATAAATCATCAAATGAATGGAGGAAAAAATACGTCATTTTGAGTCTACTCTCAAAAGGCTATATTTAGCTAGGATTTGCCGCTTTTTCGACTTTTGGGATTTTTTTTTCCTTTAACCTTCTTTTTTATTTATATATGGAGACAAATTCCTCTTATTATCATCATTATTATCATGATAATCATCATTATTATCGTTATCTATCACATTATCATCATTATCATCAATATAATCATTCATTATCATCATTAATGCAATTATTAACATCATTATTGCAATATTATCATTATTCTGCAATTATTGAAGTTATAATATATAATTTTACATCTATACTAATAACAAATACAATAATAATAGTGAATAACAAAATAAATAACCAATTAATAACGTTGTCTCTAATCATTATTTATATTATTATTCAATTAATATCTGTTTAATTACTGTAAATTATTACTGTTATAATATATTGTTACAATTATACTACCAGTAAAAAAAATAATAATGATTAATAATAACAATAATAATATAATAACAATATTATAACAAATAGTATTATTATAATTATACTTATTATTATATATTGTTATTATTACAGTTATATATATTTTTTGGCCAATAATACTTAAGTAATTAAAGTATGAATAATATGATAATAATAATAATAATAATAAAAGATAATAACAGATATTAATAATGATAAATAATAATAATAATAATAATAATAATAATAATAATAATAATAATAATAATAAAGATAATAATAATAATAATAATGATAATAATGATAATAATAAGATAATAGTAATAATATTTAATAATCATCAAATGTATCAAATTCTCCTGTATTCAACTTTTTTATCATCATAATGTCATGATTAAATAAAATTTCTGGTAATTATGAATCATTATACCTAATATTGCAAGAAATCATTCAAATTAATGGAAAAACGCATTTTGGAGTTCTACTCTCAAAAGGCTGAGATTTCCGCTAGATTTGCAGCTTTTTTCGACTTTTGGGGATTTTTTCCTTTACCTTGTTTTTTATTTCATATATATGGAAAAGATTCCTCTTATTATCATCATTATTACATGATTATCATCATTATTATCGTTATCATCATTCATATCATTCATTATCATCATTATCATCCTCATTATCATAATTATTGCAATATTATCATCCATTATTGCAATTATTATCATGATATTACAAATTATTGCCGTTAAATATAGTAATTTACAATCTATACAATAACAACTACAATAATTAATAGTAATAACAATAGTAGTTCTATAATCATTATTTAATATCATTATTCCAATTAATATCGTGTATTACTGTAATTATTTACTGTTATAATAATTATTTTTACAATTTACTAACAGTAAAAATAATAATAATGATAATTAATAACAATTAATAATATAATTAACAAATATTATAACAATTAGTATTATTATTAATTATAGTTATATTATCATATTGTTATTATACAGTATAATATATGTTTGGCAATAATACTAATAAATTAAAGTAATAATAATAATGATAATAATAATAATAATAATATAATAAATTAATAATAATAATAATAATAAATAATAATAAATAAATAATAATAATAATAATAATAATAAGAATAAGAGAAATTATAATAATAATATTAATAATGATAATGATGATAATAAGATAATAGTATATATTAATAAGCATCAAATGTTACCAAATTCTCTTTATTCTCACTTTTATCATCATTATTTTCATGATTTAAAATAATTCTGGTAATTATTATCATTATTTCCCAATAATGCCAGAATCATCAAATGAATGGAAAAAACGTCATTTTGGAGTCTACTGTCAAAAAGGGTATATTTCGCTAGATTTTGCCGCTTTTTCGACTTTTGGGATTTTTTTTGTTTTACCTTTTTTATTATATATGTACACAAAATTTCCTGTCATTATCATCATTATTATCATGATTATCATCATATTATCGTTATCATTCATCATTATCATCATTATCATCATATCATTATTGCAATTATTATCATTATTATTGCAATTATTGCAGTTTTAATATATAATTTACATCGATACTAATAAAAAACTACAATAATAATAGTAATAACAATATAATAAACAATAAAACGTTTCTATAATCATTTTTATATCATTATTTCAATTAATATCGTATTACTGTAATTATACTGTTAAATAATTATTTTACAATTATACTACCCGTAAAAATAATAAAATGATAATAATAACAATATAATAAATAACAATATATAACAAGTTAGTATTATTATAATTATACTATTATTATTATATTGTTATTATTACAGTTATAATATATTTTTGGCAATAATACTAATAATTAAAGTAATAATAATTTTGATAATAATAATAATAAAATTAATAATAAATAATAATAATAATAAATAATAATAAATAATAATAATAATGATAATAATGATGATAATAATGATAAAAGTAAAATATAATAATCACCAAATGTTATCCAAATTCTCTTTATTCTCACTTTTATCATCATTATTGTCATGATTAATAGAATTCTGGTAATTATTATCATTATTACCCTAATAATTGCCAGGGAAATTTTCAAATGAATGGAAAAACGTCATTTGGAGTAACTCTCAAAAGGCATTTTTTGCTAGATTTTGCCGCTTTTCGATTTGGGATTTTTCTTTACTGTTTATAATAGGACACAATCCTGGAGTCACTTTATCA
>NW_023663361.1:0-10000 GCF_015228065.2 Penaeus monodon
TTTTGAGGGTCAGGGCGAGTTCCAGCAGGTCTTCCCCCATTTTTAACTCCTCGCACATGACTGGTCGGTTTCCAAGCCATGCCTCCTAAGACTCCCACAGGCATCCTCCCCCCCAAAAATTGTCTCGCAAAGAGATAACTGAGGGGCCCAGGGGCATCCAGGGGGAAAAAAGCTATAACCTGAGTTGGGGTCTCGAATTATGAAAGTAAAGTTCCCATGCCGTCTCAGGGTGTTACCGTTGGTGGGCACATGGCCCCAAAAACGTACCCCATGATTCCGGGGGAAAGGATTGACAAAAAACATCAAGACAAGATCCAACACTAGATAGCGTTAGGTTTTGTTCCATAAGCAAACTGGCAGTATCGGGCCCCTTGGGAAGACACGTACTTGGTACTTCTGCATAGTACCGACTTTCCCCAAATTCTCTTGTTGATCGAATTCATGGCTTCTGCTGCTGGGCCCAAATTGTTATGAATTTTGGTTGACAAACCCAGAGACATGGATTACATCCCAAGTATCAAAGCTCTTTTTTTCGACGTCCTCACGCAAGCATGAATCGACGAACGGGTTCCCCCCAAAACGGGCCCCGAATCTTGGTCGGGTCCAGGTTTTGTTTTGATTTTTTAAAAAATTGTTCCGCACAACAGCTAAGGTCATAGCGCAAATCCCTTGTTAGATAGAAATATTAGAAATTAAAAACAAAAAAAAATTAATCAATAAAATCTTCAAAAACAATAAATATTTAAAAATAAAAGCATAAATTTTATGCTCTAAGTAATAAAGTTTTTGCAAAATATTATGCATAATTAAATTTATTAAAAATATTCCCCTCCCTAAGGGAAAAAAATAAGACCCTCTATGTCACAATCCCCCCCCAATACATTTTTCGTGTATAGGGGGGAGACAAGTAAATACGTCTTTGGTCTGAGAATGTTGCACATCTTTCCACTACATGTGCGAGGGTTTAATGGTCTTGGCATCCCACACAAAAAGCTTGACTTTTTTTTTTCCATCTCGGGCCATGAGTCGTCCCCCGTGTGGCCCGTTCTTAGTCTTGTTAATAAACTTCTTTTTGGTTGGGAGGATGCTGGCACCCAACTTCAAGATCATTTAATCTCTCGCAGTTTGTTTCTAAGGGATGCCTCCCTTGTTCCCCCCATCTATCACGAAGACAAACTCCTTATGCTGGGTTTCAGGTCGGGTGTGTGGGAGAGGAAAACGAGCTCACAAGGCTGACGGCAGCTGCCCCTTGGGCCCCCCATCAGCTCGCTCATTCCCCCTGAACCAAAATGTGCTGGCACCCAACATAGAGTTATCTTTTTTATGTGTTTACCAAAGAAGCAAACTTGAATCTCCCCACTATGGGTGTGATGAGTTTAAACTCTTGATTGCTTGCAAAGGGACTACGAGATCAAAATTCAACGAAGGTTTGAAGATCTTAGTCATCTTAACTGCTGCAAGGGGGCATTAAATCTGCAGTGAAGATCGGGCTGAGAGAAAAAACTGCCAGAAGTCTTCCTTTGCTCATTTTGCAAAGCCCACACCCTTTTAGATTTCGAACCATCTGTTATATTTGGTACTTTAAAAATTGCTGAAGAAAAACCCCTGAAATTTGTTCAATCTTCCCTTTCCAATTCCGACCAAACCAGCTCGACTTGATTAGTCCCAAAGGGGGGAATTGGGGAATTTTCCCAAAAGCCAGAACCTTGGTGGGACTTAAATTAAATCTCCATAAGATTCCCATTTCCTACCATAGGATCGGCTTCCTCAAAGGGGGTTGAAAAACAATTGGATTAGGATATCCGAATCCTTTGTAGTTTCGTGTATAAATCAGGTTCATGTAGTCCCGGTGTAAGAAGAGGGGGTTTCCCTCTCAATACAGGGACCCACAGGTGAAGACCTGAAAGCCCCAGTACAGATTCTGGACTTCATTATAAATTTGACCCAACATGGGGAAAAACAGTGGGAGTTGCAGATGAATAAACTTACATCCATAATAAAGCTTATACGAATAGGCCGGTAAAGCCGTAGAAGCGTTGTGTAGTCTGCACCCCAAGATAGATGTGAAAAAAACCCGCAAAATACTAAATGCTTTGGGAGCCTTTACTTTTTTAAATGTTTGATGGAGGCACCCATGTAAGTCTTTAGCAAAATTAGACCCAAACTTTACCTCTTGGACAAATTGCAAAAGGGGTTTTCCCAAAATAGAGGGAAAGGGGGAACTTTCCGTTTGGGAAATGATAATAGGTCTTGCTTGGAGAAAATTTGAACTCATGATAGGGTTGCCCCCCGACAACCTGATTTTGCAGTTTGATGTGTCCCTTTCAATCCTGTTTGCTTCTCCTGAGCAAAACGTGTAAACATCCCCTACAGTTACTGAGACTGCATTTTTAAAAAACCTTTTGATTCATTTATAGCAATGGAAAACAGGGTCAACTTAAGACACTCCCTTGTGGGACCCCTTCCAGCTGATTTTTCCGGTTAGAGAAACGTTTCCCCCCCGAAATCAAATTTTCCCGTCAGCAAGGAAAACTTTTTATGAAAGTAGTAAAGCTCCTCTTAAGCCAATGTCATACAGCTTTATGAGTAGCCATGCTTCCAAGTAGTATCGTAGGCCTTTTTTAAGGTCAAAGAAAGACTGCTATCATGTGACGTCGCGTGCGAAGGAAAACTGTATGCAGTTTCCCCCTCACAAATGCATCGTATCTCGTTTTTCTAAAGCCATATGATAAGGGGGCAACACGTTTTCTTTTTTTTAGCAGCCATGAACCTGAATTTCCATTTTCTCCATCAGCTTGCAGATGCAGCTGGTGAGAAAAATTGGTCGTAACCCGGGTGTGGAACTCTTGCCGGGTTTAGGACGGGAATGTAAAGCTTCTTCCAGTGGATGGCACTTGCCCCCCCTAAGATCTTATTGAATGGGCCCCCAAAGGAACTTTGGAGCCTCTGCTAAGGGATATATTTGGATGGATATCGTCACTTCCTGGGGCAGTCTTAGGGCGAGCTGCAAAGCGAGCCCATTTTTTGAAAAAAATGCAAGTTATAGGGAAATTTTCGCTGCAATCCTACTGAAGAACGAACTGGGTGTTGTTCCTGTTCAGCAAAAGAGGGGAACGAGAAATGTAAGACTCCAGGGGAGATCTTCCCAAGGTTTAGCTAGCCATTAGAAACATCTTTTTTGTCGTTGATGATTATGCCATCTATCTTCAGAGCAGGTTGGACGGGAGTGCTCTTTCAGCGATCTTACGCCCCTTTTGTCCCATACCCATGCCAAGGGAGTTAAATTGAGGAAATACTGTTCCCCACGAGCCCGTCTCCTCCTTTAGCACACCCCTGGCTTTTTTTGATTTTTTTGAAAATTGTAAAGGTTAAAATACTGGGGGTCGTTTCAACTGCCTTAAGCACTTTTTTGCTTGACAGCTTGTTGGCATCACAGCCCACCATGGTACTGGGGGTCGAGGGTAATGCCCACTATTTTTAAAAAGGATGTTTGCTGAAGGTAAATTCGTGATGTGAAGTGATTAACCCCATTTTGAAAACATGGAAATAATTCCCAGTCCTTGAAATTCAGTGATCAAAAAAAGTTTCCCCAATCCGCATGTCAAGTCGCCATCTTGCATTTCATTGACGGGAAAATCCCATTCACCCCCCCAAAAATTTTTGGAAAGTGATGCTTCCATGTAAGCTTCCTGCCCTCCCCAAATGAAGTTCAACTGTGAATCAGGGACCCCTATTGATAAGTCTATATTGGAGAATGTCCCAGTTTGAATTTGGAAATGTGGGGGAGTGCACTGTTTAGTAAAATGCATCTACTCTTAAGAACAAGGACTCCCCAAGCCCCTTTCCCCGAGGGTTGCACAAAGTGTCTCCCCCAAGGGGAAAAGGACCATTGAAATCTCCCAAATAGAAATGGATTGTGGCAAATGCCCAATTTTTCTTCCACTCATAAGTTCAGATTATGTGGAGGAAAGGGGATGGATGCAACAGTGTAAGTCGTGTCAAGCCTATTCTCACAGCCTTCCCTGCAGTGTGTCTGAGGTGGATGGGCCCGGGGAAGGGAAAAATTTTTACGTACCCTTACGTATCCCCCATAAGGCCCTTGTCAAAGGGTTTCCCTAATGGGCTTTTAACTGGAAACCTTTCAAAAATGGGACGATTTTTCCCCGGTCATAATCTCTTGTAGGGTACACAAATGGGTTACATGAAGCTATTAGATGTTGCAGTTCTTCCCTTTTGCATGAATTCCTTGCAGTTCCATTGGATTAGGGTATCCAGTTTTTTATTTATTTTCTTTATAAATGTTTTTGGGAGCACCTGTGGTCAAGGGTTTGCCTCACACCTTTAGGCTGTCCCTTTCCAGGATCCTGGGAGTACCTTTTTTAATGGTTTTTTTCCTTGGCTAGTTTTCCAAGGTTTCCCCTTTAACAGGTTCAGGATTTCTTTGCCGGGCAAAGGACAGACCTTACCTTTGCTTCAGGGGCATTTTGTTAGCAGCGGGGCCCCGTGGGGTTTTGGGGCAGCTGGAGTCTTTTGGACAGGTTCGGATTCCCTTTTCCTGGCAAAGGGCGTGCCTAGCCTTACTTTAGGGGCATTTTTGGGGGTAGCAGCAGAGGCCCCCGTGGATGTGGTGGCAGCTGGAGCTGTTACCGTGAGGCTCTGGGGGCCTCAACGAGGCCTTTTTGGGAGGAGGAGTCTCCCCAATAGACCCCTCACTCCTACTCCGTTTCTGGTGGAACAATCACCAGAGGGAGTGCAGCAATTTGGGATTTGGTTTTTGAAGGAAGTGGCAGGTGTTTGGGGAAAAGCATTGGAGGGAAGGGTTGGTGGGAAGGAGGATGGCTAGAACCCAAGAAAAGGGCCCCCACCTGGGTTTGCAACAGCACACGGCACGTCGCTTTGCCTCTGGAAAACTAATTCTCCTTGCCCTTTTACCAATACTTTTTTTTTCTTTGTACCTTTTACATTGCTTTGAAGAAAATTTTGAGCTTCTTTGCAGTGGTAACAGCATATTGGACCCGGACAGTTGGGCATTCCTTGATGACCTTTGTACCACATTTCACATACTCTTTGGTTGCCCATTTTCTTTAAAAACGGGAAGATTGGCTCCATGCCCATAACCCGGGGAGTTGGGAAACACCGCATAGGTTGGGCACAACCCTAGCGGGGGTACCATACTACTTAACCCATTCTGGAAGGACTAAAGTGTTAGAAGTTTGAAGAAAAGCTGGTGTTTGACTGTTTCCCAAAAACCCTCAAATTTTTCTTAAAAAAGTTTTACTGCCACTACATTAAAATTCCTAGTTCCTCTAACAGTTTCTCCTCAGAATACCTCACGGTCTCGAAAAAACAATTCCCTTACATGATTGGGGTTTTGTGAGGAGAAATGAAATTTGACCCCGGAATGCGTATCGCATGCGATGGTCACTCTCATCTAGTGACAAAACCTCAACTATCAGGCTACCATCTCGCTTGGGGTGATGCGGGATCACGTTGACATATTTAACTATTTTTGATGAACTTAAAAAATTTAAAGATCCATGATTGATCCCATCAAGGTTCACTACTAGGTACTTCTATAAAAAGCTTTCATATTTACCAGGAAAGTTTTTCCTTAGTGGTTTGCGGGGTTTTCCCCTTTCTTACCTGGTTGGGAGCCCGGAACCTTTAGTTTCCCCATTCCCCCCTTGGGAAGCGGGAAAAGGTTTCAGAGTGAAACGTGTGATTTCCAGAGGGAAGGGTCGAGGGATTGCGAGGTCGTCGGGGAAGAGTTTTGATCTTTGAAAATTTTGTAGTACTCATAAAAATTGGAATTCTTCATTTCCCCCCCCCCCACCATGGAGTCCAACGAGGGGAATCTATATTTGGGTTTAAAAAATCTCCAACAGGGTTTGTAATGAGGAAATAAATAATATGCACCACTATTAAGTACTGATGGCAGTGTGGGCCCTAGCGCTACCGCGGAATGAAAAGGGGGTACACCATCCCCTCTCATAGGCCTTGGTGCCCCGGAAGCCATTTGTCCCCCCCTCATTTTGGTGACCCCTCCAGTATGGGGACCCCCTGGGGTCCGGCTCCCCCAGATCATTGGGACCTAAGCCCCCCCACTCCGGCAAAGGCGGTTCGTTAGGGGGTTTTGGTCCAAGGAGACCTCTGGGCCCAAGGGCTTCACCTTTTGCTATTGGATCAAGCTCTCCCACCAGTGTTTACGGGACTCAGATTGGATAGCAACATCACGGCAAAGTTAAGGTCTAGCCCTTTGTATTGCTATGTTGCTCCACACTGATTTTGGCTAGTACTCTGTCCATGCAGGGGGTTTAAAATAGTTTTGGTTTTAAAGGAACAGTTTTCCCTCACCCCTGGTTAAAACGGGAAAGTTTTTGACGGGCCCCAGTATGTTTCAGCATTTTCATACCAGTATAAAGCTTGCTATTAGGCCCCAAAAACCGGTCAGAATTCCCCAAGTCGGATCCCCCATAGCGTTTCTCGATACATGACACAGTGGATCGGTTTTGAATGGGGAGTTGTGCCGTTTCCTTAGTGTATAGGGCTCGGACACTACGAGAAGAGACAAGGAACCATTCATTAGGAACGTTACTGAGGTGGGTTGAATGTCATTTCTTGGTAAATGACCTGAACTGAAAACTGAAAACTAAGCCCTCCTCACAGATGACTGCATTTCTAAGTGAAGGGGGGAAAAGATGCGGTATATATGAATTTTAGTGACCTATATAATTTCAAAGTATAAAATAAAAATATTACTATATGCCTTTAAAGCATCCCCACTGTTCGCGGGGCACCCAGGGTAAACGACCCCGTTTCACCCTAACTGCTAGGTATCAATAATTTAAAGGGGAGATAAAGACCTTGTTTACGCTTTAATTTTATCTGCCTTTTTATTTGCCCTTTTTATATCTAAAATTTTATATTTTTAAAGTTTTAATGTTTGAAAATAAAATTTAAAAACGAACTTAAAAACTGCAAATTTTTATAAAATACCCCGGCTAGTGGTAATTAACACCCCCTTTTTATATAAAATTTTTATAAATTTGCGGTATTTAAATTTTGCTTTTAATTTTATTTGTCTTTTTTTCGTTTTTGTGTTTTACAAAAACATTTATCTGCCTTTTTTATAAATTTTAATATTTTTATTTTTTTTTTTAATCTTTTGCTATCAAGGTGAACCCCAAATCACACGAGATTGTCAAGTGCTGTCAGACCATGCCATTTTTTCTCCTTCTTTTTTTCTTTTTTTTAAACCAACCTCTGTGGCCTGACCCGAAAGACCTTTCCGGAAAATTTCCCCACTCTCTAGATGTTTTAAAATGCGCCGAAATGCTCCTCTAAGCCAGAGATCTAAAGGGCGGAAAACTGAACGGGGCTTGACTTTAATATTAAGAGGAGACGAAGGCATCCCCTTTTTTATTCATAGTGGGAATTTGGTATTCGGCTCGCGGGGGAAACCAAAGTGACTGATTGTAAAAATAATTTTTGTGTTTTTTGTTATTAGGAAAATTAAAATTTCAGATGTAAATATTTATATTCCCAAGGCCGAATATACTAAAAAGTTCTATTTCTTTTGTGTTACTTTTTTTTTAAAGGAGTTGTGCCTAGGCCCTTTTTTATTTTTTGGTTTTTTTTTCACTCTCGCAGGTGTAAAAAACGACACAGACTAACATGGAATAAAAAAATTTGGGGAAAACTGAAAGGAAAACGGGGAGCCTTTTGTTTGAAACCCCCTCAGGTTTTAATTTTGATGTAGAATTTTTATTTTTTTTAATAAGTCATTTTATTTTTTTTTATTTCTTTCACTTTCTTTTAGTCCTAAATTTTTTTTTTGATTTTATTTGCCAATTTATCCCGCCACAGTGCCTTCGGGAGTTCTTACCGCTCCCCCCCGCTCCGACACAAAAAAAGCCCCATTAAGAAACAAGCTTGCGATAGTTGACTCCCTAGGGGCACTTCCCCACTTATGTAAGGTTTTATTCACTACAAATCCCTGCGAACTGTAAAAGGGGGAGTCAACTATGGTACAGGGGTTGCATACAGGGTTACTGCCATCTGGAGTCAATTCCCCCCGACCGTTGAGGGGGCATGGTCATCCTCTTCGGAAGGGGGAAAAGGGGATCGTTTGGGACTTTTTAAAAACTATCTTGGCATCACATGCCAGTATACCGGCAAAGGTTCTCGACCCATTTTCTGAAACGGATCGATCCCCTAGAGGCATCAGAGACCGGGGCAGTCTAGATTAACTCCGGGAAGTCCAGATAAAACCTACTTAGCCTTCGGCATTTTGGAACACCGCGTGAGTTTGGTCGTGGCTGCTCACAGCCCATATCGACCTCAAGAAGCATTTGAATCAGTTGTTCGAGAATCGCTATGGGAGATCCGACTTGGGGGAATTTTGACACGGGTTATTGGCCTAAAGAAACTATATACTGGTCTGAAAATGCTGTAAAAACTACTGGGCCTGTCAAATTTCTTTCCCTGTTAAAATCAGGGGTGAGGCAAACTGTGTCCTTGAACCAACATATTCAAACCCGCTGGACAGAGCTATAGCCAAGTCAGGTGGAGGGAACACTAGGCAATATCAAGGGCTAGACCTTACTTTGCCAAAAGTTGCTATCCAATCTGGGCCTGTAATCACTGGTGGCAGAGCTTGATTCTATGCAATAGGCGAAGCCCTTGGGCCTGAGGTCTCCGGCCCAAGCCCAAGATTGGGACCTGTTAGGGGAACCTTTTTCAGCCCCATCATGCTTGCGGTAGGATCAAAGACAGAGGCCTTTGCAACCTTGGTATGTAATCCGTTCGGGGTTTCAACCAAAAATTCAGTAGACAGATTGGCCTACCAGAAGCATGAATTCGATAACAAAGAATTTGGAGATGTCGGGTACCTATGCAGAAGTACCAAGCAAAGTGTCTTCAAGGCCATGATACCCCATTTTTGCTTTATAAGCAAAACCTAGACGCTATTAGGCCTTGGATTTGTTTTGATGCCTATTGTAACAAGTCCTTCCCCCGGATCAGGAGTACAGTTGGGGGACCATGGGGCCCCCCAACGGTAAACCGTGAGACTGCAGGAACTTACTTGCAAAATTCGGCCCCGCCAACTAGGTTATAGTTGTTTCCCTAGGATGACCCTCCCCCTAGTTACTTTTTGCGAGACAATTTTGGGTGGAGGATGCCTGTGGGAGTCTTAGGAGGTCTGGTGGACAACTCGCCCCGTCATGTTGCGAGGATTTAAAGGGGCCCGAAGACCTGCTGGAGACTCCCCATGACCCTCATATAATGATGAGGATGTGTGTGGTGGTGTGGTAAAAAGAGGGGAGAGAGGATAGATAAACTGGTTTGATAATAGATGGCTAGATACATGAATAAATAATAGGGAATGAAAAAAATATAAATTGTTTTTATTTTTTTCATTCTGCAAAATGTTTAAACATAAAGTTTTGAAATTTGTAATAGAATGTCTGATCACTTATGATAAATAGGTAATATATATTTGAGTACAATAAATTTATTAAAAAAAAAAGAACACACACACACAAACAAAAAACACACCACAAACAACACAACACAAACCACACATAACCCCACCCCAAACCCAAAAACAACCCCACACACACAAAAACACCACAAACAAAACAAGCCACACCAACACAAACACACACATAAAAAAAAAAAAAAATATAATATTATAATATATTATATATAAATATATTTATATATATAAATAGATATATATATATATATATATATAAATGTGTTGTGTGTTGTTGTGTGTGGGTGTGTGGGGTGTGTTGTGTATATACATTTAAAAATGTGTGTGTTTTTATATATAAAATTATATAATATATATATATATATATAATGATATTTAAATAATATATATAAAATATATATAAATTAATATATATAAATTATATATATATAATTCATTTAAAAATATATATTATATTATATAAATTAATATATATTTAAATTTTATATATATTATATATAT
>NW_023663362.1:0-15027 GCF_015228065.2 Penaeus monodon
CCTAAGAGAGTAGTAAAAAATGACCTGCAATTATATTGGTGTTTTAATCGAACAGCAAAGGTCCCCGGTCGGTAACTTTCTATATTTCGATAAAAACTAAAAAGGTTAAGGGCATCTGCGTTCCTTGGGTACAAGGGGTGGAAAAATTTTGTGTATGTTTAAATCCACCCAAATATTATGAAAGCAACCAAAGGTAATGCAAAGCAAGGTTTGATTAGGTGTCTTGTTTAGTAAATACGTAAGGCATTAAACCAAAAAAATTATTAATACAATAAAAGAAAAAGTTTAAAAAATATAAAGTTGGGGCCCGTATGTGATCCCCCAAAAATTTTTAAATTCTTTATAAAGTGACCGTGATTAAATTTCATAGTATGATCATCGGAGGGGTAAAATTAAATACATTATGGTAAAATATTAACCTGGGGGAATGTGATAAAAATTAAAGGGATTTTTATCAGGCTTGAAGTGGACAAAAAAGAAAAAATTGTTATCATTTTCAAGTTATTTCTATTTTTGTAATTGAGATGAAATTTCCCAAATTTTAGATGGAACTTTAATGAAAAAATTTATACAATAATAAAAAAATGTACTAAAATTTAAGAAAAGATTTAATATAAAAAAGGGGGCTTTTTGGGGAAAAAAAATATCAGAAAAAATTGTTATTTAAGCTGAAAAACTTATGTTATATTATTAACTAATTTTTCTTTCCATCAAAATATCGGTAATTCTATTAAAAATTTAAAAAAGACACACTTACTTTCGTCACTGATAAGCTTTCTAGCTGAAAAATCCATTTTAAAAAATTTTAACTAAATTTTCCCAACAACAATAGGCAAAAATCTATGATTTCCCCCAAAAATTTCTGAAATTTGACCTAATACCCTGGTCGATTTATTAAAAACTTATTTTGAAAAGTCGCCCGGGAAATTGCATCTGTTTTTAAACCCCAAAGGCAGTACTGTTCATAAATGAAAAAACCACAGCTCTAATTAATATCGAATTTGATTTTCTATTTAAAACAGTTCGATTTACCACACAAAAGTCAAAATCCGCCTGATAATTCTTTTGAGGGAATTAAAAAGAGTAAAATTAAATTTTGTAAAAAGTTGTACTCGTAACTTCATCCCCATTGGTGTCCAATATTTTTTCAAGGTAACACTTGGATTATTACTTCATCTAATAGATATAGTAATCAAAAAGGGGGAAGTGCAAAAAAAATTAAAAAATTTAGAGCGGGAAGTACTGTCCTACAATTTTAAAAATATTTTCCCTTTCCCATAAGAAAGCGTTGTAAAAATTAAAAAAAAATAAATTTATTTTAATATCCCTATGTTGTAATTAAATTAAATACTACTATAGCGGTAGGGAAAAAAAATTAATTTTTTTAAAAAGGGAGAACTCTATTTTGAAAACCCAAAGTACCTCATTTTGGGCAAAATTTTCAAAAAAGAAGAAGATATTTTTCCGGTGGAGTTTAAAAATCCTATGCATCTATTGCCTTTTTAGAAATTGTAATTAAGGGAATTTTTATTAACTAGATCTGCGGGTGGGAATTATGCTTATTCAATCGAAAAAGTAAAAAAAAAGAAAATATAACTGGTCGACTACGTTTTGGCTTCCATCAAATTTTAACAAAAAATAGTACTGAATTAATGATACTGTAGACCAATAGAGATATAACATTTCATGCTTGGGGAGGCGTCTGGAAATCTGAATAGCGTGGGGCAACCATTAAGCCCAAAAAATGTTGAGGGAAAAAAAGTAAAGTTTTCCCCCAAAAAATATAATAGAAAATGGGTTTTAAACATTTTTGGTTTAGGGTTAAAACCGTTTAAAAAAGGAAAAAGTGGGCAAAACCTGCAAAAAAAACCAAAAACGGCTCTATTGAAAGAACATAGTGGAATGGGCTACTAATAATGTACGTGCAAGATAATACAATAGATGAATTAGAAAGGGCAACTCCTGTTAAACCCCCAACTGTAAAAAAAATACAAACCATGCCCAAATTAAAGAAGGACTAAATTCAATTTGGGACCGTTTTTAATTCCAGTCCTAAGATCTTTAATACCTCGGGACAGCAAAATTATCGTACAGATGTAAAGTAAACAGAGTATCAACGCTATACCTCAGTAAATTTGATGACTCATACTACAAATCCTAAACACCAAGGCTATATAGCTAGATTATTCCTAATGTTCCCAAAAAGCTTCTTTTTTACCCTCTTGACTAATAATAGTGAGATTACCCAAAAAGCAGGAAAAATTAAAATTATACTTCAGATGCCCGAAAAAATAAAAATAAATTTTGATATAGACTGGCCCCACCACTCTCTGAAATAAAAAAGGTGTAAAAATTTCATACTTAATATATGTAAAGTTTCCGCTGGGACGGGAAAAGATAATAGGGTAAGTGTATAAATACTGCTAAAAAAAATTTTAATTTGCTTAAGACCCGGTGACCCTTAATTGATAACGTCTTTAAATTTTACAGTAAATTTAACCCCTTAAAATGTTAAAAATACCTAATAATGAAGACCCTTTTCAATTCTCTATAAATATATACTTTTTTTTTAAATTTCCCACTCCTTTTCGATATACCTCAGATAAAAGTAAATTTGCGGGGGGGTAAAAGTCGGCTTATTTTTTTTATTGGGGGGAAATCCCATATCTGGAGCCCTAACATTAAAGGGACAACCCAAATTCCCCGAAACCTCCAATTATAATGGGAAAACTATAAAAAAAATTTAAGGGAAAGCGTGGCTGAACCTTACTTTGTAAATTTGGGCCCTCTCCAAATTAAGGCTTCCGGGTTTGACCTAATTCAGCACGAATAATGATAAGGGCTGTACCTAATCCACTCAACTCCGAAATAAATATAGATTCCGATGGGCTTTATTTTGTAAAAATATCCGTTGCGTTTTGATAAAATGGGTGAGTTATACGTGTGTAAATCTATGTACGGAAAAAACCCTTTTTTATGGCTTTTTAGTGGGAAACAAAAAAAGACGTCGACTGCAATTCGAAATGGTGAAACCCGAGCTTAAAAGGTTAAAAACTTAGGGGTTCTACTCCCCTTTTCAGTTTTTGCTAAAATTTTGAAACTTAAAACTTTATAGTTACCATGAACAGATTAGGGCAATAGACCAAAAAGTTTATATACAATAATGAAGGGGTTAGACGGATTACTTATTATTTTATCCCCCTTTGTACTAGGACTTAAATTGTAAATGCTATTATAGCATCCCAAAGTAGAAAATAGGTCAGAAGGGCCCGAATAAAAGGACTATTAAATAAAAAATTTGGGGGGAAATTATTTTTTTGAATGATAATCATTTGGGGAATAATCCTTGGGGAGGTAAACCCCCTATAGAAAAAACGAGGAAAAATATAATTTTTTTTATTTGGGGTGAGTGGACGAATTTTAATTGAGAAATATGGAAAGTTTCTTGAAAATTGAATAATATAACAATTAGGTAAAAATAAAAAATAAAACAAAAAGTATAATAATCAGTTCTTTTTCTCTATCAAGTAGCTGATTTTACCCACGCTATTTTGTTTTAATAGGGAAAAAGCTATAATTTTACGAAAAAATTTGGTTAAATCCCCCCGATTGCTCTACAAGCGGAAAGAAAATAGTGCGGGAAATAAGGGGCAGATCTTTTTGAATATAATTTTTAATAAAATAAAAAAGGAGGAGCTTTTTTTTTGAATTGTTATTAGATATCCTTGGGCATTGAAATCCTTCTAAAACTCTGGGGAAAAAAAAATAAAAGGGGCTGCCCCTGATTTTAAAAAAAGAGCCACTGTTATCACATAGGGCTAGTTATTAGATATAATACAAAAGGGGGGATTATATAAGAAAACCTAACCCTTTTAATTAAAAGTACTTTAAGCGGCTTCTAGGAATATTTTTATTTTTTGAAGAAAATTAAGGAATAAAAAAATTAATTAGTTCAAGTCCTTCAACTCCGAATCAAACGAAAAAAAATGGAGAGAAGGGTCCTAAAGAGAGAGAAAAAAAAAAAAGACTTGTGAAGAAAAAAAGAAAAATTAAAAAAGGGGGGGTTAGACCCTCAAAAAGGGGGAAATAGCCCACGATTTTACTTACTTTATTTTTTTTTGCTGTAAAAAAAGAATAAACTAATATTAAAGAAACTCTGTGTATGGGCACACAAAGTTTTGATCTTTGGGGTAAGGGTTTTAATTCCTTTGGGGTAAAAAAAAAGGCATTTAATGGGGTAAGTTTCATACTTACAGTTTTATCCTAAAAGAAACCCTTTTTCGGCACTTCTTTATAAAAAAATTTAAATTTTAAAATATGTAAAGTTACTATTTTTTTAAGTTGTATTAAATTTAAAATTTAGGGGTAGTAAATTTTTGATGGGCAAAAAAATTTAAATTTTTTTAGTATTTAATATTAAATTAAAATATTTATAACCGCTATTTCACTTTTAAAAAGTTTTCTTTAATTAAATATATTTTAAATTATATAATTTATCGTATAAAAAATAGTGCTTCTTAAAGGGAAAAAATTTTAAATCTGCTAGAATTTAAGTTCATTAAAAAACACTTTTTTATTTAATAAAAAAAAAAATTACATAATTACAAAGGATCTAGATATATTTTACTATCATATAAAATTATTTTTAAATACAATTAAGGACATAAATATTTACCTATTTATATCGGGATCAAAGAACATTTTTTAAACACGTCAATTTTTTATTTTCATATAAAAATTTTCCATACTATGTATTAATATAAGTTTATTTTTAAATTTTAGATAGAAAAAAGGTTTAACTACATCAAAAATTAATATTAATAAAAAACATTATAAAATATCTTTTTAAAAAATTTTTTAAAAATTTATTTTTTATAAATAAAAAACTTATTCTACTATATAATTTATTTGATTTAATAAAATTAAAAAAGTTTTAAAACCCTTTAAATAAAAAGTTATAACCCCAGGTTCTTAAAAAAAGTCGAGGGGTTTTATTTTTTCAAAAATAAATCTATTTGTAAATTTAAATAGTCTGTTATGTTAATTTTTTCAAAATTTTTAACTTTAGTAAAATTATATATTCCTTGCTGTTAAATTAAATTTAAAAATAATAAAAAGGGTAAAATTGAGGGCCAAGAGAATTCTAAAAAATTTTAAAAAAGTTAGAATTTTAAGTTACCCCTCTAATCATTCTTATTCTCAAAATTTTTTACATACATTTTATCTTTTTAGTTTTACATGAAAAAATCTCTTATTTAAGTAAAGTTTTATCCCAGCTTGTTTTTCATTTTTAGGTTAAGGTACATTAAAACTTAATGTTACAATAGGTTTTATTAAAAATAAGGGTTTAATAAAATTTTCCCGAATGTGAGGTTTCTTTAAAAAATAAAAATTTCCCTACCTAAAAGCTAATCAAAAATGAAAGTTAGAATTGGAATCCTATTATATACCTGGTTAAAAATTTGTGCCCGAAGCCCCGGGGGACTGAGAGGGAAAAAGAAAAAAATTTTGGGTTAAAAAAAATTTTATTTATTAATTTTTTTTTTTTTTAAAGGCCTATTTTAATAAAGGTGAAATCGTTTTTTGATAAAAAGTAAAAAAAAAGTTTTAAATTTAAATTAAAAGCTTTTTAAGATAAAGGGGAACCAGGATTAGTCCCTGTTCACTTTATTTAAATTAAAATTAAACCGGGGTCTAAACAGTTATTATCTTAAACTAAAAGGTTTTGGCGGTAATTTAGTCTATTTAGAGGAACCTGCCCTATAATCGATAAACCCGAAATATCTTACTTTATTTTGAAATTTATTACATTTTTGTATACCTCATTATTTGGAACTTTAAAAAATGTAAGTTATTGAAATAGTTTAGCTAGTATATTAGATCAAGGTAGCTTATGATAAAAGGGAAAGATGGGGTTCAAATATTAAAATATAGAAATAAAAAGAATCTTTATTATTGAGGTGGATTTTAAAAATAAAAAGATTTTAAAAATCTTTTGATTTTTTGCTCAGTTTTACACACCCGTCGCTCTCGTCAATTTAAGCGAGATAAATCGTAACTGTAGGTGTACTGGAAAGTGTACCCAGAAAATTTAAAAAGGAGCTTGAATATTTTAAGCATTCACTTACGTTTAGAATTTATTGTGCAAAAACATGTTTTTGAAAAATTAATCTTTTTTATGCCCAAACAGGGTTTTTTATATATTAAGAAGTAAAAAAATTATTTTTGAAATGTTTTTTTTTGTAAGTGCAAACGAAAAATTTTTTAATAAATATGATTAAATAGTAAAAGGGAAAAAGAATAATTTGAAAAAAATATTAAAAAAAAGTAAATTAATTCTTGTCCTTGTTATTAGGGAAAATCAAAAAAATCTTATTATTTAAAGAAATCCCCAAAGAAAAGACATTAAATAAAGTTTTCGTTTAATGAAAATTTTCAAATTTATACTATAGTGAAAAACTAATCGTTTTTTTTTAAACGGTTTTTGGGAATTAAATTTAAATTTGGGTTATATTTGGGGAAACAAAATTTTTTATAATAAAGAATAGGGGGGAAAAGCTTCTTTTTTCAAAAATAGGTGTGTTATGTATAATAATAAAAATTTTATTAATTAGGGTTAAAAACACTATATTTAAAAAAACTTTTAGTTAATATAATTTTCTTTTCTTTTAATAAAAAATGAATAACTTGTGTACCAATATTTATGTTAAAGTAAAACCAAGTTAAAATGATTTTATTAGTAAAATACTTTGTGAAAATAGAAAAACATTAAAAAATGATATATTTTTATTTTTTTTAGTATAATTAAGGAACTCGGGAAAAATACTTTTCCCGTTTTTCAAAACATGTCTATATGTTGTTTATAAAGTCTAAACCCGCCCACTGAATTATTTTTTAAAGGGCCCGGGATACTGACCGTGCGAAGGTAGCATAATCTTTTCCCCTTTTTAAATTTAAGGCTTTTATGAAAGGTTTACAAAAAGTAAACTGTCTCGTTATAATGTTGAACTTAACTTTAAGTGAAAAGGCTTAAAAAATTTAAGGGGGGCGATAACCCTATAAAACTTAACAATAATTTGAAAAAAAATTTAAAATTGTTAATTTTAAATTGATTTTAATTTAATGTTGTTGGGGTTGGGCGACGGGAAAATTTTTATAAGTTCTTAAAAATTTTTTAAAAAGTATAATTGAAGAATATTGATCCTTTTTAAAGATTTAAAAAATTGTTATTTTGGGATAACAGGTAATCTTCTTTGAGAGTCCCCCATCGACAAGAAGTTTGCGACCTCGATGTTGAATTTAAGTACCCTTATATGCAGCGTTAAAAAGGAAGGTCTTTTCGACCTTTTAAAATCCTTACATGTTTTGTTTTCAAAACCGGCTGAGCCAGGTCGGTTTCATCTTTTAATTTTATTTAATATTTTTAACGAAAGGTTTAAAGTATTTTAAAAAAATTTTATTTATATGATTAATTTTTAAATTTTATTTGTTGCTTTGGAAAATTTATGCTTGGATTTAGGACCAATAATGTGAGTAATTAATCCCCAAAAGTAAACTGTGATAACTTTAAATTTTTTTATTAATCTTATTATTAATCATTTGTTTTCTAGTAGGGTAGCATTGTTACTTTAGGCGTAAATTTTTAGGTTATTTCGATTCTAAAGGCCTAATAAATTTGGGTTTTTTATGGTTTGTTACAAACCTTTTGCTGATGCTGAAAGTTTTTTACTAAAAAAACAAACTTTACCTGTTTTATCAAATTTTTACTTATTTTTCTCTTGTTTTTGTTTATTTGTTTTTTTAAATGTTGTTAGTAAAAACCCTTTTGACTGGGGGTAAACTTTTTCTATAGACTTTATTTTTTTATTTTTACTAGACTGGTGTATCACCACTATAAAGCGGATGATCTTCTAATTCCCAAAAATCCCTTTTTTGGTAGATTACGAGCATACTCAAAAATTTCAAAATAAATAAGACTTGTTTAATTTTTTTATCTTTTATTTTTTTTGTAGGGTTTTTGATTTAGGGGTTATTTAGCTTACCAACGTGATGTGTGTTACTTGATTTTCTTTTCCCTATCTTTAAAATTTTTTTGCCTCATTTTAGCGAGACTAATCGAACCCCTTTTGATTTCGCTGAGGGGGAATCTGAACTGTATCTGGTTTTAAAACTGAATAAGAAGAGGTGGTTTTTCTTTAATCTTTTTGCTGAAATCAAGAATCTTATTTATAAGAAAATTATTCTCTTTTAAAATTTTTTTTGGAGGAATTTAATCAGTCCTTTTTATTACTTAAAACTTGAAAGTCCTTTTGCTTTTGTTTGGTCCGGGGCCTTACCACGTTTCCGTTATAAAAGCTTTATTTTTGGGCTTGAAAAAGATTCTTCCCTGTTGCTCAAAATTTTTTTAGTATTTTTTAAGGGAAAAAACATTTGTTTCATTTGTTTATTAAAATCTTTTGTATTTTTTAAGAAAAGTATTAGAGGTTCGAACCTCTATTGCGAGTTTTAAAAACACGTGCTTTCCTATCACCAAAAAACTAATCTAGATCTATCCATATATAAGTGAAAGTGGGTTAATAAATAAAAAGGGAAAAAATAAAGAACAGTCAGATCGACCAGTAATTACATAAGGACTTCAACGGGCCTCCCCCAAATCCAATTTAAATAAAAACAATACTTAAATGATCAAAATATAAGTTGTTTTAAGGATAAACGTTAATCTTAAAATTTTTTGCACAGGGGTAAAAGGAAAGATTAATAAAATGAGGATAGAATTATAAAAAAAAACACCCCCTAATTTTTAGGAATTTTCGTAAAAAAGCATATGCAAATAAAAAAAATCACTCCGGTTTAATTTGGCAGGGGGAACAAGTGGATTGGCGGGGAAAAAATTTCTGGATCTCCCAATAAAAAGGTTTAATAATTTAAAAGAATAATCCTGCTAGCATTTCGATAAATCCCCTAAAATCTTTAAATGTAAAAAAAGGATGAAAAGGCTTTGCTAATTACTAACAATTCCCAGCGGTTGTTAGATCCCGTTTGATGAAAAAAAAGATATAAAAAATATTGCTGCTGCTACGTAAAAGGGTAAAAAAATGAAAGTGAAAAACATTAATGTAGCATTATCGACTGAAAAACCCCCTCAAATTCATTGTAAAGATTGTACCAAAATGGAATAGCTAAAAAAAAATTCGTAATTACATGGTCCCCGAATGATATTTGTCCCCAAGGTAACACATATCCCCAAGGAAAGGGAGCGCTATAAATAAAGAATAATGACCCACTGTCAGCATGTAATTTTAAAAAAAGATCCTAATAAATACCCCCTCCGGTATTATATACAGACAATAAAAAAGAAAGACGCTCCATTAGCATGTAAGGGTTCGGAAAGTCATCCAAAATTTTTTACATCTCGACAAATATGTGCTACACTAGAGAATGCTAGGTCAACATGAGCATTTATAGTGTAAAAGCTAAAAGAGTCCAGTAACGATTTGAATAACTAAGCATAAACAAGGAGAGAACCAAAGTTTCACAAAGTTGAAATGTTAGCTGGTGCTGGAGGTCAATAACAGCTCCATTTAAAATTTTAAATAAAGGGTTGATTTACGAATTGGTATTGTCATTAATTAGGTGAGTAGTCGAAAAGGCCCAAAAAAAAGTGTTAGTAATTTTTACTACTACGATTAATTTTTAATAAAAAATATAATACAATAAAAAAAGTGAGTTTATAGTATATAATTATAATAGATCTTAATAATATGGGGGTTGAAGAAAACTGGTCATAATCAGTTGATGATTGTTTGTGGGGAAAAGAGGAGTATTTACTAAAAGGATCTATAAATATATTAGTAATCTTCTGAAGCTGTTATTATAAATACTAAAAGTAAAGAGGTTAGAAAATCTAAAGGATCATTAGAAGCTAAGGATGCTACATAAAAAAATAGAACTAATATTGCTCCTAGAAAATAATAAATAAATATAGGAAAACCAAAAAGAATTATTTATAAAAACCCGCTGTAACACAGATTTATTTCAGTTTGAATTAGTAATATAAGCCCTATAGCTAAGGGGTGAAGTAAACGTGTAAAAATAAAAATGAAATAATAATTATTTTGGGGAAATATAATAATAAGTGGGAAAAACAGAGAATAGTTTAATTTAAAAAGTTTTGTTTTGGGAACGATGATAAGAGGCAACCCCTTTTCTCTGATGCTTTAAGAGATTGAACTTCAATTCTATTTAAAAACCATGTTTTTTTAAAACTTTAAAACAATGTTAATTCTTAATTTTTATTACTTTGTTCCATAGTGGAGTTTTATGTGTTTTGGTTTTGTTTCTAAAGAAAACACTTATTAAACGTTTTTGGGTTTTTGGGAGTATATTATCTAAATTTTTTTTGATTTAAATTACATTTTCTAATATAGGTCATAAAAGTTATTTTGTATTTTTTTTTTTAAATTGGCAGCTTGGGGGGTGCTTTGGACTAGTCTTTTAGTATCTGTATCCGTACACGGGAAACGATTTTTGAAGTTCGAGTTTACATGTTAAAATTTTATTATTTTGTATTTTTGATACGGGCTGGTAATAACGGGAGAGCTTTAAAAAGTTCTTTATTTTCTTTCTTTCTTAATAATTTTTTTTATTGTCATCTGTTTTTTTCAATTATAAAATAGGGTGATGTTTCAGTTTTTATTCTTTTGGGTTATATTTTAAAAATCTATTAAGTTTTTGGATTATGCTCTTGTTGTTTGCTAAAAGACAAAAAGTTTTAAAGATAATAATTATCTCTCTATTTTTTACTGGGTTAAATTTCTTTTTTTTTTTTATTAATAACTTTTTAGTTAAAGTTATTTTTTTGTTTTTATCGTTTTGAGAGATCTTTAATTCCCACTTTAGTTCTTATTTTAGGTTGAGGGTTATCACCCCCGCTGCAGGCTGGGTTATAATGTTTTTATACTCTATTTGCTTCATACCCCTTTTACTATCTTTAAATTTGTTTTATAAAATAAAGGTAGCTTAATTTAGGTTAGAGAAAATGTAGAGGGAAGAGGTTTTATCTCCTGTTTATGATATGTGGTAACTGTTTTTGCTTTTATTGTAAAATTACCTATATTTTTAGTTCATTTATGACTACCAAAAGCTCATGTAGAAGCACCTGTTGCGGGTTCAATAATTCTGGCAGGCGTTTTATTAAAACTAGGAGGTTATGGATTGATTCGAGTATTATTTTTATTTGGGGAAGCTAACAAGAGTATATCTTGATTGTGAATTAGAATTAGTTTAGTAGGAGGGGTAGTAGTAAGTCTGATATGTTTACGTCAAGTAGATATAAAGGCTTTAATTGCTTATTCTTCTGTAGCCCATATAGGCCTTGTTTTATCAGGTCTTGTAGTATTTGGTTGATGAGGTTTAAATGGGGCAGTAGTAGTTATAATTGGTCATGGTTTATGTTCTTCTGGTTTATTCTGTTTGGCTAATATGGTTTATGAGCGAGTAGGGAGTCGAAGATTATTAATTAGTAAAGGATTAATAAATTTTATACCTAGAATAGCATTGTGATGATTCCTTTTGAGAGCAGGTAACATGGCTGCTCCTCCTACTCTAAATCTCTTAGGTGAAATTAGATTAATTATTAGAGTAGTATCATGAAAAAGGTAAGAATATTATTCATTGCTTTATTATCTTTTTTTAGATTTAGTTATACTTTATATATATTTTCTTTAAGACAAACATGGTAAATACTACAGAGCTTTATTTCATGTTGCTCCGGTAGGTTCGAGAATATTTGATCCTAATACTACATTGGTTACCTTTAAATGCTTTAATTTTAAAAAGAAGAGTGCTTATGTGTTTATTATAAATTTAAATAGTTTAAGTAAAACGTTGGTTTGTGGTACAAAGATATGAATTTATTTCATTTAAATCGTGGTATGAATAGTTTTCTTTATATTTGTCAAGAATATTATTTCTTTTTAGAGGTTGCTCGGTTTGTTTAGTACTTTCTCTAATGTGTTTTAGAAAGAGGACAAGCTTGATTTATTGAATGAGAATTATTAACTTTAAATTCTAGCTCTGTTGTTATAACTTTAATTTTAGATTGAATATCTTTTATATTTTTAAGTTTTGTATGATTTATTTCTTCTATAGTATTATATTTTAGAGGAGAATATATGTCTGGTGATAATAATATAAATCGATTTATATACCTAGTATTAGCTTTTGTTATATCTATAGGTTTCTTAATTATTAGTCCTAATTTAATTAGAATTCTTCTAGGGTGAGATGGTCTAGGACTAGTTTCATATGTCTTGGTTATTTATTATCAAAATGAAAAATCAGCTAATGCTGGTATATTAACTGCTCTTTCTAATCGAGTAGGAGATGTAGCCATTTTATTATCCATTTCTTTATTTTTTAGTTACGGTGGGTGAAATTTCTTATTTTATGTAGAGAATATATCCATGTTAAATATTGATAATCTTTTATGTAGATTAGTAATTCTAGCTGCTATAACAAAGAGAGCACAAATTCCTTTTTCAGCTTGATTACCTGCAGCTATAGCAGCTCCTACTCCTGTTTCTGCCTTAGTTCATTCATCTACTTTAGTTACAGCCGGGAGTATATCTATTAATTCGTTTTAGCCCCGCTTTAGAAGGACGTTTATGTCAAAGACTGTTGTTATTACTATCTGGTTTAACTATATTTATAGCTGGTCTAGGAGCTAATTTTGAATATGACTTGAAAAAATTATTGCTTTATCTACTTTAAGTCAATTGGGTTTTATAATAAGAATTTTATCGTTAGGTTATGCAGATCTTGCCTTCTTTCATTTATTAGCACATGCTTTATTCAAAGCTCTTTTTTTTATATGTGCAGGTTCAGTAATTCATAGTGTTAAAGAATATCAAGATATTCGGATAATAGGAGGGTTAGTTTATCATATACCTTTGACTAGTATATACATAACTTATCTAATTTAGCTTTATGTGGTATTCCTTTTTTGGCCGGTTTTTATTCTAAGATATAATTTTAGAAGTAGCTTTTATATCTACTATTAATATATTCTCTTTCCTTTTATATGCTTTAGCTACGGGTTTTTAAAAGTCTGCTATACAATACGTTTTAGTTATTATACTTTGTCAGGTGATTTCAACCTAGGAAATTTATATTCTATTAGTGATGAAGGTAAAATTATAACTAATCCTATGTTTGGTTTAGGAGTAGGAGCTATTTTTGGTGGAGCAAGATGGCTTGATTAATTTTTCCTTTCCCTTATATGATTTGTATAAGACCTTTTTTTAAAATATTAGCATTAAATTGTAATATCAATTGGAGGTATGTTAGGATATATATTAAATTTAAATACTGTTAATTACCAACTCAATTCTTTAAACGCTTATAGTTTTGTTGTATTCTCTGGATCTATATGATTTATACCTTTTTATTTTACTTATATAGTTAGAAAAAAATTTTTAGAGGGTGGAAGAAAATATCAAAAAGTTGGTGATATAGGATGATCTGAATATTATGGGGGTCAAAGGGATTTACACTTCTATTATATTATCTTCCAAAAGTTTACAGTTTTTTTACAGGATAATAACATAAAAATCTATATATTAAGCTTTTTACTTTGGGTTATTGTTCTGATATTTATGGTAATTTACTTATATAGCTTATAATTAGAGCATTGTATTGAAGCTGCAAGGGAGATAATTAATATCTGTAAGTATTTTCTATTTATAGTAACGATGTTTTTAAAAGGATTTATACCTTTAGTTTTACAATGAAAATGTAATGTGTTTTTTACACTATAATAACAGGAATATAAACGGAATTTAACCGCTTAAGAAAAAAGTTAGCAGCTTTTTCTTGATCTACCTATTCCTTTCTTGGTTAGAAGTATTTTTCCTCATTTCTATCATTAACAGTGATATGCCTCTTTTTTGGCTTTAACCAATTAAGTAAAGGTGATTTAACACCAAAGGTCAGGCCGAAACTGAATGCAATATTTCGCTTTTTACTTAATGAAGTTAGCTCTTAATAGAGCACCTTCTGAGTGCAAATCAGATATCATTTTTGAATATAACTCCAATAAGCTCATTCTAGGGCTCCTTGATTTCATTCATGGTATAACCCAATAAGGAGAATAATAATAAAAGTGAATCCTGTGAAGATTCAAGCTGAAATATTTGAAAAGTTAATAATAATAGCCAAAGGAAGTAAAAGCGTAATCTCCACATCAAAGATTAAAAAAATAACAGCAATTAAGAAAAAACGAAGCGAAAAAGGAAGACGAGCGGATCCTTTAGGGTCAAATCCACATTCAAAAGGGGAATTTTTTTCTCGGTCTATAATTGTTTTTTTTGATAAAAGAGAAGCAAGAATTATAACTACTGTTCTAATAACTAGAGTAACTAAAATTGAAATTAATAAAATAATCATTGCTTTTTCTAGATTTTATTCTAGACCTTCTGGTTGGAAGCCAAATATACTATTATACTAAAAAAGCAGCCTCCTCATCAATAAATAGAAATATAGAGGAATAATCATACAACATCTACAAAATGTCAATATCAAGCGGCAGCTTCAAATCCAAAGTGATGTATGGCTGAAAAATGACATTTGTATAAACGATATAAGCATACTGAGAGGAATGTACTACCAATAATAACATGTAGACCGTGAAATCCTGTAGCTACGAAGAATGTTGAACCATATACTGAATCTGCAATTGTAAACGGAGCTTCATAATACTCTAATGCTTGTAAAGCTGTGAAATATATACCTAATAATACTGTGATAGCTAATCTTTGAATAGCTTGTGTGTGGTTAGATTCTATGATTGCATGGTGGGCTCAAGTTACAGTAGCACCTGAAGCAAGAAGGATTGCTGTATTAAGGAGAGGAATTTGAAAAGGGTTAAAGGTTTGAATTCCTGCAGGAGGTCAACCAACTACCTACTTCTACGTTAGGAGATAATCTTCTGAAAAAAGCTCAAAAGAAGAGAAAAAAATATACTTCTGA
>NW_023663363.1:0-15026 GCF_015228065.2 Penaeus monodon
TTATAACCACTAGCATTATTATTATTATACTTATACTTATTATTATTATTGTTATTATTACAGATATAATAGATTTTTTGGCAATGATACTAATAATTAAGATAATAGTAATAATAATAATAATAATAATAATAATAATAATAATAATAATAATAATAATAATAATTTTAATAATATTCAAATGTTATCAAAATTCTCTTTATTCTCACTTTTATCATCATTATTGTTATGATTAATACAATTCTGGTAATTATTATCATTATTACCCTAATAATTGCCGAAATCACCAAAGAAATCGAAAAAAACGTCATTTTGGAGTATACTCTCAAAAGGCCATATTTCGCTAGATTTTGCCGCTTTTTCGACTTTTGGGAATGTTTTTTCTTATACCTTTTTTATATTATATATGGACACAATTCCTGTTATTATCATCATCATTATCATGATTATCATCATTATTATCGTTATCATCATCATTATCATCATTATCATCATTATCATCATTATTGCAATTATTATCATCATTATTGCAATTGTTATCATTATTATTGCAATTATTGGAGTTATAGTATATATTTTTGCAATAATACTAATAACCACAACAATAATAATAGTAATAACAATAATAATAACAATAATAACGATTTTATAATAATTATTTATATCATTATCTTAATTAGTATCGTTATTACTGTAATTATTACTGTTATAATAATTATTTTTGCAATTATACTACCAGTACAAATAATAATAATGATAATAATAACAATAATAATACTAATAACAATATTATAACCACTAGCATTATTATTATTATACTTATACTTATTATTATTATTGTTATTATTACAGATATAATAGATTTTTTGGCAATGATACTAATAATTAAGATAATAGTAATAATAATAATAATAATAATAATAATAATAATAATAATAATAATAATAATAATAATAATAATAATAATAATAATAATAATAATAATTTTAATAATATTCAAATGTTATCAAAATTCTCTTTATTCTCACTTTTGTCATCATTAATGTTATGATTAATATAATTCTGGTAATTATTATCATTATTACCCTAATAATTGCCAAAATCACCAAAGAAATCGAAAAAACGTCATTTTGAAGTATACTCTCAAAAGGCTATATTTCGCTAGATTTACCGCTTTTTCGACTTTTGGGAATGCTTTTCTTATATTTTTTTTTATATTATATATGGACACAATTCCTGTTATTATCATCATCATTATCATGATTATCATCATTATTATCGTTATCATCATCATTATCATCATTATCATCATCATTATCATCATTATTGCAATTATTATCATCATTATTGCAATTGTTATCATTATTATTGCAATTATTGGAGTTATAGTATATATTTTTGCAATAATACTAATAACCACAACAATAATAATAGTAATAACAATAATAATAACAATAATAACGATTTTATAATAATTATTTATATCATTATCTTAATTAGTATCGTTATTACTGTAATTATTACTGTTATAATAATTATTTTTGCAATTATACTACCAATACAAATAATAATAATGATAATGATAACAATGATAATACTAATAACAATATTATAACCACTAGCATTATTATTATCATACTTATACTTATTATTATTATTGTTATTATTACAGATATAATAGATTTTTTGGCAATGATACTAATAATCAAGATAATAGTAATAATAATAATAATAATAATAATAATAATAATAATAATAATAATAATAATAATAATAATAATAACTTTAATAATATTCAAATGTTATCAAAATTCTCTTTATTCTCACTTTTATCATCATTATTGTTATGATTAATACCAATTATGGTATTATTATCTGATACCCTAATTAATTGCCGAACGGAAATCACCAAAAGAAATCCGAAAAAAAACGTCATTTTTGGAGTATACTCTCAAAAGCGCTATATTTCGCTAGGATTTTGCCGCGCTTTTTCGACTTTTCGGGGAATGTTTTTCTCTATACCTTTTTATATTATATATGACACAATTCTGTTATTATCATCATCATTATCATGATTATCATCATTTATTATCGTTATCATCATTCATTATCATCATTATCATCATTATTCATCATCATTATCATCATTATGCATTATTTATCATCATTATTGTAATTGTTATCATATTATTGGCAAGTATTGGAGTTATCGTATATATTATTGCAATAATATAATAACCACAACAAATAATAATAGGTAATAAACAATAATAAATAACAATAATAACGATTTTATAATAATTATTTATATCATTATCTTAATAGTATCGTTATACTGTAATTAGTCCTGTTATAATAATATTTTGCAATTATACTACGCAGTACAAATAATAATAATGATTAATAATAACAATAATAATACTAATAAACAATATTATAACCAATAGGCATTAGTATCATTATTACTTATACTTATTATTATTTATTGTGTTATGATTAACAGATATAATAGACTTTTTTGGCAATGATTATAAAATTAAGATAATAGTAATAATAATAATAATTAATAATAATAATAGCTATAATAATAAATAATAATAATAATAATATAATATAATTAATAATAATAATAATAATTTTTATAATATTCAAATGGTTATCAAATCTCTTTATATTCTCACTTTTATCATCATTATGTTTTGAGTAATACAAATTCTGGAATATTATCACTATTACCCTAATAATTGCCGAATCACCAAAGTAAATCCCCCTCAAAAAAAAACGTCATTTTGGGGAATGGTTTTTCTTATACATTTCTTTATATTATAGATGGACACAATTCTGTTATTATCATATATCATGATTACTCATCATTATTATCGTTTATCATCATCCATTATCATTATCATCACATATCATCATCATTATCATCATTATTGCAATATTATCATTCATTATTGCAATTGTTAATCATTAATTATTGCCCCAATTATTGAGTTATAGTATATATTTCTGCAATAATACTAATAACCACAACAATAATAATAGTAACAACAATAATAATAACAAAAATAACGATTTATAATATTTATTTATATCATATCTTAATAGTATCGTTATTACTGTAATTATTACTGTCTTATAATAATTATTTTGCAATTATATACCAAGTACAAATAATAATAATGATAATAATAACAAATAATAATACTAATAAACAATATTATAACCACTAGCATTATTATTATTATACTTGATACTTATTATATTATTGTTATTATTACACATATAATAGATTTTTTGGCAATGATACTAATAATTAAGATAGTAATTAATAATAATATAATAATAATAATAATAATAATAATAATAATAATAATAATAATAATATAATAATTTTAATAATATTCAAATGTTTTATCAAAATTATCTTTATTCTCCACTGTATCATTCATTATTGTTTATAATTAATACAATCTGGTAATGATATCATTATTACCCTAATAATTGCGAATCACCAAAAGAAATCGAAAAAAACAACATTGGAGTTATACTCCAAAAAGGGCTATATTTCGCCTAGATTTGCCGCTTTTTTCGACTTTTGGGCATGTTTTTCTTTAAACCTTTTATATATATATGGGACACAATTCCTGTTATGATCATCATCATTATCATGATTAATCATCATATTATCGTTATCATCCATCATTATTATCATTATCATCATTATCATCATCATTCTCATATTATTGCAATATATTCATCATTATTGCAATTGTTACATTATTATGCAATTATGGAGTTATTAGTATTATATTTTGCAATAATACTAATAACCGCAACAATATAATAGTAAATAACAATAAATAATAACATAATAAAACGATTTTATAATAATTATTTATTATCCATTATCTTAATTAGTATCGTTGTGATTACTGTAAGTACTGTTCACTGTTATAATAATATATTTTGCAAGTATACTTACCAGCTACAAATAATAATAATGATAATAATAATAACAATAATAATCTAATAACAATATTATAACCACTAGGCATTATTATTATTATTATACTTATACTATTATATATTGTCTATTATTACAGATATAATAGATTTTTTGGCAATGATAGTAATAATTAAGTAATAGTAATAATAATAATAATAATAATAATAATAATAAATAATCATAATAATAACAAAATAATCAATAATAATAATAATAATAATAATAAAATTTTTTAATAATATTCAAATGTTGTATTCAAAATTCTCTTTATTTCTCACTTTTATCATGCCCCATAATTTATTGTTATGATTAATACAATTCTGGTAATTATTATCATTATTACCCTAATAATTGCCGAAATCACCAAGAAATTTCCCCCCCCCCCGAAAAACGTCATTTTGAGTCTACTCTCAAAAGGCTATATTTTCGCCTAGATTTTGCCGCTTTTTCGACTTTTGGGGAATGTTTCCTTCTTACCTTTTTATATATATATGGGAACACAATTCCTGTTATTATCATCATCATTATAATGATTATCATCATTATTATCGTTATTCATCAATCATATCATCATTATCATCATTATCATCATCATTATCATAATTATGCAATGATTATCATCATTTATTGCAAGTGTTTATCATTATTATTGCAAATTATTTGGAGTTTATAGTATATATTTTTGCAATAAATTACTAATAAACACAAAAATAATATAGTAATAACAATAAACGAACAACAATATAACGATTTTATTAATAACTATTTAAATCATTACCTTAATTAGTATCGTTATTACTGAATTTATTACTGGGTTTTAAAAATTATTTTCAATTATACTACCAAATACAAATAATAATAATGATAAAATAATAACATAATAATATAATAACAATATCATAACACTAGAAATTAAATTTTATTATACTTATACTTTTTATTTTTATTGTTATATTACAGATATAATAGATTTTTGGCAATGATACTAATAAATTTAAATATAGTAAATAATAATAATAATAATAATAATAATAATAATAAAATTAATAAAAATAATAATAATAATAAAAAAATAATAATAAATAATAATCTTAATAATATTCAAATTATCAAAAATTTTCTTTATTCTCACTTTATCATCATTATGTTATGATTATTACAATTCTGGTGATATTATCATTATTTTCCCTAATAAATTGCCGAAATTACCCAAAAAAATCGAAAAAACTCATTTTGGAGTATTATCTCAAAAGGCTATATTTCGCTAGATTTGCGCTTTTTTACTTTTGAAATGTTTTCTTATACTTTTTATATTATATTGGACACAATTCCTGTTATTATCATCATCATTATCATGATTATCATCATTATTATCGCTTTATCATCATTTATTACCAATTATCATTCATTATCATCATTAAATTTCAATATATACATATATTGCAATTTTTATCATTTCTATTGCAATTATTGAGTTTTTATATATTTTTTTTGCAATAATATAATAACCACAAACAAAAAATAATAGTAATAACAATTAATAACAATAATAACGATTATAATAATTATATATCATTATCTTTATTAGTATCGCTATTACTGTAATTATTACTGTTATAATAATTATTTTTTTCAATTATACTACCAGTACAAATAATAATAATGATAATAATAACAATAATAATACTAATAACAATATTAAACCACTAGCATTATTATTATTATACTTATACTTATTTTTATTATTGTTTTTATTACAGATATAATAGATTTTTTGGCAAGATAATAATAATTAAGATAATAGTAATTTAAAAATAATAATAATAATAATAATAATAATAATAAAATAATAATAATAATAATAATAATATTTAATAAAATCAAAAGTTATAAAATTCCTTTATTCTCACTTTTACATCATTATGTTAGATTAATACAATTCGGTAATTATTTTCATATTACCTAAAATTACCGAATCACCAAGAATCGAAAAAAATATTTGAGGTATACTCTCAAAAGGTATATATCGCTAGATTTTGCCGCTTTTCGACTTTTGGGAAGTTTTCTTATACCTTTTTTATATTATATAGGACCACAATTCCTGTTATTATCATCATCATTATCATGATTTTCATCATTATTATCGTTATTATCATCATTATCATCATTATCATCATCATTATCATCATAATTGCAATTATTAAACATCATTATTGCAATTTTTATCATTATTATTGCAATTATTGGAGTCATAGTATATATTTTTCAATAATATAATAACCACAACAATAATATAGTAATAACAATAATAATAGCAATAATAACGTTTTTATAATAATTTTTTATATCATTATCTTAATTAGTATCGTTATTACTGTAATTATTTCTGTTTTAATAATTATTTTGCAATTATACTACCAGTGCAAATAATTAATAATGAAATAATAAAAAATAATAATACTAATAACAATATTATAACCACTAGCATTTATTATTATTAACTTATATTATTATTATTGTTATTATTACAGATATAATAGATTTTTTTGGGAATGTACTAATAATTAAGAAGTAGTAATAATAATAATAATAATAATAAAAAATAATAATAATAATAATAATAATAATAATATAAAAAATAATAATTAATAATAATTTAAAATTCAAAAGTTATCAAAATTCTCTTTATTTCACTTTTATCATCATTAAATTTTTATGATTAATACAATTTGGTAATTTTTTATCATTATTACCCTAATATTTGCCGAAATCACCAAAAGAAATCGAAAAAAACGTCATTTGGAGTTACCCCCAAAAGGCTATATTTCGCTAGATTTTGCCGCTTTTCGACTTTTGTGAATGTTTTTCTTATACCTTTTTAATATATATGGACACAATTCCTGTTATTATCATCATCATTATCATGATATCATCATTATTACGTTTTCATCATCATTATCATTCATTATCATCATTTCATCATCATTATCATCATTATCATCATTATCATCACATTATCATCATTATTGCAATTATTATCATCAAATTTTTGCAATTGTTATCATTTTTATTGCAATTATTTGGGGTTATAGTATATATTTGCAATAATACTTAAACCACAACAATAATAATAGTAATAACAATAATAATAAAAAATAATAACGATTTTTTAACCACTAGCATTATTATTATTATACTTATACTTATTATTATTATTGTTATTATTACAGATATAATAGATTTTTTGGCAATGATACTAATAATTAAGATAATAGTAATAATAATAATAATGATAATAATAATAATAATAATAATAATAATAATAATAATAATAATTTTAATAATATTCAAATGTTATCAAAATTCTCTTTATTCTCACTTTTATCATCATTATTGTTATGATTAATACAATTCTGGTAATTATTATCATTATTACCCTAATAATTGCCGAAATCACCAAAGAAATCGAAAAAAAACGTCATTTTGGAGTATACTCTCAAAAGGCTATATTTCGCTAGATTTTGCCGCTTTTTCGACTTTTGGAATGTTTTTCTTATACCTTTTTTATATGATATATGGACACAATTCCTGTTATTATCATCATCATTATCATGATTATCATCATTATTATCGCTATCATCATCATTATCATCATTATAAACATTATCATCATCATTATCATCATTATTGCAATTATTATCATCATTATTGCAATTGTTATCATTATTATTGCAATTATTGGAGTTATAGTATATATTTTTGCAATAATACTAATAACCACAACAATAATAATAGTAATAACAATAATAATAACAATAATAACGATTTTATAATAATTATTTATATCATTATCTTAATTAGTATCGTTATTACTGTAATTATTACTGTTATAATAATTATTTTTGCAATTATACTACCAGTACAAATAATAATAATGATAATAATAACAATAATAATACTAATAACAATATTATAACCACTAGCATTATTATTATTATACTTATACTTATTATTATTATTGTTATTATTACAGATATAATAGATTTTTTTTGGCAATGATACTAATAATTAAGATAATAGTAATAATAATAATAATAATAATAATAATAATAATAATAATAATAATAATAATAATAATAATAATAATAATAATAATTTTAATAATATTCAAATGTTATCAAAATTCTCTTTATTCTCACTATCATCATCATTATTGTTATGATTAATACAATTCTGGTAATTATTATCATTATTACCCTAATAATTGCCGAAATCACCAAAGAAATCGAAAAAAACGTCATTTTGGAGTATACTCTCAAAAGGCTATATTTCGCTAGATTTTGCCGCTTTTTCGACTTTTGGGAATGTTTTTCTTATACCTTTTTTATATTATATATGGACACAATTCCTGTTATTATCATCATCCTTATCATGATTATCATCATTATTATCGTTATCATCATCATTATCATCATTATCATCATTATCATCATCATTATCATCATTATTGCAATTATTATCATCATTATTGCAATTGTTATCATTATTATTGCAATTATTGGAGTTATAGTATATATTTTTGCAATAATACTAATAACCACAACAATAATAATAGTAATAACAATAATAATAACAATAATAACGATTTTATAATAATTATTTATATCATTATCTTAATTAGTATCGTTATTACTGTAATTATTACTGTTATAACAATTATTTTTGCAATTATACTACCAGTACAAATAATAATAATGAAAATAATAACAATAATATAACCACTAGCATTATTATTATTATACTTATACTTATTATTATTATTGTTATTATTACAGATATAATAGATTTTTTGGCAATGATACTAATAATTAAGATAATAGTATAATAATAATAATAATAATAATAATAATAATAATAATAATAATAATAATAATAATAATAATAATAATAATAATAATAATAATAATAATTTTAATAATATTCAAATGTTATCAAAATTCTCTTTATTCTCACTTTTATCATCATTATTGTTATGATTAATACAATTCTGGTAATTATTATCATTATTACCCTAATAATTGCCGAAATCACCAAAGAAATCGAAAAAAAACGTCATTTTGGAGTATACTCTCAAAAGGCTATATTTCGCTAGATTTTGCCGCTTTTTCGACTTTTGGGAATGTTTTTTCTTATACCTTTTTTATATTATATATGGACACAATTCCTGTTATTATCATCATCATTATCATGATTATCATCATTATTATCGTTATCATCATCATTATCATCATTATTGCAATTATTATCATCATTATTGCAATTGTTATCATTATTATTGCAATTATTGGAGTTATAGTATATATTTTTGCAATAATACTAATAACCACAACAATAATAATAGTAATAACAATAATAATACTAATAACAATATTATAACCACTAGCATTATTATTATTATTATACTTATACTTATTATTATTATTGTTATTATTACAGATATAATAGATTTTTGGCAATGATACTAATAATTAAGATAATTGTAATAATAATAATAATAATAATAATAATAATAATGATAATAATAATAATAATAATAATAATAATTTTAATAATATTCAAATGTTATCAAAATTCTCTTTATTCTCACTTTTATCATCATTATTGTTATGATTAATACAATTCTGGTAATTATTATCATTATTACCCTAATAATTGCCGAAATCACGAAAGAAATCGAAAAACGTCATTTTGGAGTATACTCTCAAAAGGTTATATTTTCGCTAGATTTTGCCGCCTTTTTTGACTTTTGGGAATGCTTTTTCTTATACCCTTTTTTTTTTTTATTATATATGGACACAATTCCTGTTTTTATCATCAAACATTATCATGATTTATCATCATTATTATCGTTATCATCATCATTATCATCATTTTTCATCATTATCAACATCATTATCAACATTATTGCAATTATTATCATAATTATTGCAATTGTTATCATTATTATTGGGAATTATTGGAGTTATGTTATATATTTTTGCAATAATACTAAAAACCTCAACAATAATAATAGTAATAACAATAATAAAAACATAATAACGATTTTATAATAATTATTTATATCATTTCTTAATTAGTAAACGTTATTACTGTAATTATTACTGTTATAATAATTATTTTTGCAATTATACTACCAGTACAAATAATAAAAATGATAATAATAGCCAAAATAATACTAATAACAATATTATAACCACTAGCATTATTATTATTATACTTATACTTATTTATTATTTTTTATTATTACAGTATAATAGATTTTTGGCAATGATACTAATAATTAAGAAAAATAGTAATAATAATAATAATAATAATAAAATAATAAAATAAAAATAATAATAATAATATAATAATAATATAATAATAATAATAATAATTTTAATAAAATTCAAATGTTTATCAAATTCCTCTTTATTCTCACTTTTATCATCATTATTGTTATGATTAATCAATTTCTGGTAAATTATTATGCATTATTACCCTAATAATTTTTGCCGAAATCACCCAAGAATCGAAAAAACGCATTTTGGATATACTCCTCAAAAAGGCTATATTTTCGCTAGATTTTTGCCGCTTTTTCGACTTTGGGATGTTTTGTTCTTACATAACCTTTTTTAATATTAATATATGGCCCCAATTCCTGTTAATTTATCTCATGATTATCAATGATTATCATCATTATTATGTTATCATCATCCCCTTATCATCCCATTATCATCATTATCATCATCATTAGCATCATATGCATGATTTATTCTCATTAATTTGCAATTGTTTTTGTCATTATTATTGCCATTATTGGAGTTATAGTAATATTTTGCAATAATAACTTATGAACCACAACAATAATATAGTAAAAACAATAATGAATAAACAATAATAACGCATTTTCTAATATTCTTTTATCATTATCTTAATTGTAATCGTTTATTACTAGTAATTATTACTGTTAGAATGATTATTTTGCATTAATATCCATAACAAATATAAATAATATAATAATACAATAATAATACGAATAACAATATTATAACCCACTAGCATTATTATTATGATACTTATACTTATTATTTTAATTATTTGTTTTATTACAGATTTAATAAGATTTTTGGCAATGAACTAATAATAAAGATATTGTAAATAATAAATAATACTAAGTAATACTAAATTGATAATAATAATAATAATAATAATAATAATTTATAATTTCAATGTTTTTATCAAAATTCCTCTTTAATTTCTCCACTTTTATCATCATTATTGTTATGTTAATACATTCTGTATTCTTATCATTATTACCCTAATACTTTGCCGAAATCACCAAAGAAAATCGAAAAAAAACTTCATTTTTGGAGTATACTCTCAAAAAGTTATATTCGCTAGATTTTGCCGCTTTTTTTCGACTTTTCGGAATGCTTGTCTTATACATTTTTTTATATTAGATATGGACACAATTTGTTTATTCATCATCATTCTCATGATTATCATCATTATTATCGTTACCATCCTCATTATCATCATTATCATCATTATCATCATCATTATCATCATTATTGCAATTATTATCATCATTATTGCAATTGTTATCATTATTATTGCAATTATTGGAGTATAGTATATATTTTTTTGCAATAATACTAATAACCACAACAATAATATAGTAATCAACAATAATAATAACAATAATAACGATTTATAATAATTATTTATATCATTATCTTAATTAGTATCGTTATTACTGTAATTATTACTGTTATAATAATTATTTTTTGCAATTTACTACCAGTACAAATAATAATAATGATAATAATAACAATAATAATACTAATAACAATATTATAACCACTAGGCATTATTATTATTATACTTATACTTATTATTATTATTGTTATTACCACAGATATAATAGATTTTTGTTGGCAATGATACTAATAATTAAGATACTAGTAATAATAATAATAATAATAATAATAATAATAATAATAATAATAATAATAATAATAAATATAATAATAATAATTTTTAAAAATATTCAATGTTATCAAAATTCTCTTTATCTCACTTTTATCATCATTATTGTTATGATTAATACATTCTGGTAATTATTATCATTATTACCCTAATAATTGCCGAAATCACCAAAGAATCGAAAAACGTCATTTTGGAGTATACCTCCAAAGGCTATATTTCGCTAGATTTTGCCGCTTTTTCGACTTTTGGGAATTTTTTCTTATACCTTTTTTATATTATATATGGACACAATTTCCTGTTATTATCATCATCATTATCATGATTATCATCATTATTATCGTTATCATTCATCATTATCATCATTATCATCATCATTATCATCATTATTGCAATTACTTATCATCATTATTGCAATTGTTATCATTATTATTGCAATTATTGGAGTTATAGTATATATTTTTGCAATAATACTAATACCACAACAATAATAATATAATAACAATAATAATAACAATAATAACGATTTTTATAATAATTATTTATATCTTATCTTTAATTAGTATCGTTATTTACTGTAATTATTACTGTTAAATAATTATTTTTTTGCAATTATACTACCAGTACAAATAATAATAATGATAATAAACTAATAATAATACTAATAACAATATTATAACCACTAGCATATTATTATTATACTTTTTTACTTATTAATTATTATTGTTATATATTACAGATAAATAGATTTTTTGGCAATGATACTAATAATAAGATATAGTAATATAAATAAATAATTAATAATATAATAATAAAATAATAATATATAAATATTAATAATAATATGTAATAATAATATAATAATTTTAATAATATTCAAATGTTATCAAAATCTCTCTTTATTCTCACTTTTATCATCATTATTGTTATGATTAATACAATTCTGGTAATTATTATTCATTATTACCCTAATATTGCCGAAATCACCAAAGAATCGAAAAAAAGTCATTTTGGGTATACTCTCAAAGGCTATATTTCGCTAGATTTTGCCCCTTTTTTCGACTTTTGGGAATGTTTTTCTTTTTACCTTTTTTTATTTATATATGGACACAATTCCTGTTATTATCATCATCATTATCATGATTATCATCCCTTATTATCGTTATCATCATCATTATCATCATTATCATCATCATTAGCATCATTTTTGCAATTATTATCACCAAATTTTTGCAATTGTTATCATTATTATTGCAATTATTGGAGTTTAAGTTATATTTTTGCAATAATACTAATAACCACAACAATATAATAGTAATAACAATAATAATAAAATAAATAACGATTTATAATAATTATTTATATCATTATCTTATTAGTATTTGGTTTTATACTGTAATTATTACTGTTTTAATAATTATTTTTGCAATTATACTACCAGTACAATAATAATTGGTAATAATAATAATAATACTAATAACAATATTATAACCACTAGCATTATTATTATTATACTTATACTTATTATTATTATTTTTATTATTACAGAAAATATAGATTTTTGGCAATTTATACCCAATAATTAAGATAATAGTAAATAATAATAATAATAATAATAATATAAAAATGATAATATTAGTAAAAAATAATTTTAATAATATTCAAATGTTATCAAAAATCTCTTTATTCTCACTTTTTATCATCAAATTTTTGTTATGATTAATTCAAATTCTGGTAATTATTATCATTATTACCCTAATTTGCCGAAATCACCAAAGAAATCGAAAAAACGTCATTTGGAGTATACTCTCAAAAGGCCTATATTTCGCTAGATTTTGCCGCATTTTCGACTTTTGGGAATGTTTTTCTTATCCCTTTTTTATATTATATATGGACACAATTCCTTTTATTATAATCATCATTATCATGATTATCATCATTATTATCGTTATCATCATCATTATATCATTATCATCATTATCATCATTATCATCATCATTATCATCATTATTGCAATTATTATCATCATTATTGCAATTGCTATCATTATTATTGCAATTATTACTGTTATAATAATTATTTTTGCAATTATACTACCAGTACAAATAATAATAATGATAATAATAACAATAATAATACTAATAACAATATTATAACCACTAGCATTATTATTATTATACTTATACTTATTTATTATTATTGTTATTATTACAGATATAATAGATTTTTTGCAATGATACTAATAATTAAGATAATAGTAATAATAAAAATAATAATAATAATAATAATAACAATAATAATAAAAATAGTAGTAATAATTATCATTAATATAATAATAATAATAATAATAATAATATAATTTTAATAATATTCAATGTTTATCAAAATTCTCTTTATTCTCACTTTTATCATCATTATTGTTATGATTAATAAATTTTTGGTAATTATTATCATTATTACCCTAATAATTGCCGAGATCACCAAAGAAATCGAAAAAACGTCATTTTGGAGTATACTCTCAAAGGGCTATATTTCGCTAGATTTGCCGCTTTTCGACTTTTGGGAATGATTTTCTTATAACTTTATTATATTATATATGGACACAATTCCTGTTCTTATCATCATCATTATCATGATTATCATCATTATTATCGTTATCATCACATTATCATCATTATCAACATTATCATCATCATTATCATCATTATTGCAATTATTATCATCATTATTGCAATTGTTATCATTATTATTGCAATTATTGGAGTTATAGTATATATTTTTGCAATTTAAAACTAATAACCACCACAATAATTATAGTAATAACAATAATAATAACAATAATAGCGATTTTATAATAATCATTTATATCATTAGCTGTTAAATTAGTATCGTTATTACTGTAATTATTACTGTTATAATATTATTTTTTGCAATTATAAATACCAGTAAAATAATAATAATAAAATATAATACAATAATATTATAA
>NW_023663364.1:0-15025 GCF_015228065.2 Penaeus monodon
TTCAAAATACCCCAGGGGAAAACCCCCCATTTTTCGATCCAAGGCCATGGCCCCGGGAGGGGAGGTACCCGAGGTTCAGAAGTCCTTTTTAAAAAATTCCCTTTTTTTCAATTATACCGCGGCTCCAAACAGTGAGTGTGGGGGTGCGGATGTAGGGTCGACTAGTGAACAAAAAGTTCGACTGCCAAATCATACATCGATCTTTCTTGCTTTCTTATTTTTTTGCCATTGATAAAGCCTTTGATTTGCCTTCGCGACCCACGATAGAATGTTATTTTTTTCAGTCCTTAAGTTCACTTAAAGCCTTAAATCATTAGAAACCCCCAAAAAATTACTGGGAAATATCATTCGTAAGCTACATGGGCCAAAATCATCAAGCTAAAGGGTACCAGGCCACTCTGGTTATGGCAATGAGCAGCTGAAAATTTTACCGGGGTAAACGGGCGACGGCCCTTAGCATGTCCGTACAGATCTCAGGTTTTTGTTCTCTTAAAAAGCAAAAATACTTCCCCTGTGGAAAAGTGAGGGCCCAAGCCCCCAACTCCCCAAAAAAAAAAAAAAAAATAAAACTTTGGGACACACCCCACAAAAAGGAGAGAAGGGAGGAGGGGGGTTTTGGCCCCCTTGGGGTCAACAGTAAAAGACTGCCCCACCTCATCCCTATTTTGAAAAACAATTTCCTCCAAAATGCCTCACTAAACCACCACCCTTACCATAACCATATTTTCACAATTCCCCCAAATAAAACAACAATAAAAACCAATAAAAAAACATCTAAGAATAAAAAACACGATTTTACAACATTATCTACTATAAAATGGTAAAAAAATAAAAAATAAAGAAAAATTTTTTCAAAGGCGATAAACCTTTATACCTTATAAGATTGATAAAATAAATAGGATCCTTGCTTAATAACCTTGGCCACATGCCCTGGTTGATCCCAAAAAATCAACAAAGAAAGAAAAATACAGATATTTTTTTACTGATATTTTTATATTAAATTTTTATTAAAAACTTAGTAATATTGAGAAATTAAATAAAACAAAAAAACTTTATAAAAAAAGTGGGTAAGGGGAAAAAGGTAAGATAGGGAAAATAAAAATTGCTCCCTTGGTGACTAAACACTTGTAGAGCCATTATGTGTAACACTTGAGACATCTATGGTAACACTTGTAGAGCCATCTAGTAACACTTGTGAGCCACTATGTGAACCCTTGTAGAGCCTCTTGTGTAACACTTTAAGCCATCTATGTGTAAGAAAAAATAATTTATTAAAATAGGTAGGCATGTATTACAGGGGTTTAAACTTGAATCACAGGGAAAACCTACAAAACTTTCTTTTATTTTATTAAAGAAGAGAAAGCGCCATGCAACATGTCTGGATGCGACCCGAGGGTCTGCGCGGTAACTGCGTGCGGGATTGATAGACTGATTTTCAAAATTTTCTCCCCGCTCAAAATAGGTTTTGGGTTAAAATTTTTAAATATTTAAAAGGGTTTTAAAAAATCTATAAAGAAAGTCTCTTATACGTAAATTAAAATAACATAAAAAATAACTGAAATTAAGCAAAATAACTGTTTTAAAAGGTATAAAATTTGTATAAATTTTTCATAATAAATTCTAAAAATTTTTTTTCCCCTTGGGAAAACTATTAACCCCTATGCCAATACCCCTAAATATTTTTTCACAAAAATTATGCGAGACTAATAATATTCTTTGTCTGAGAATGCTGCACTCTTTCCACTAATATGTGCCCCAATGGCCTGCATCCCTCCCTTTTAGCAATCATTGCCCTTGAGACAATCTTGTGTGTCCGATTCTCAGCCTTGTTACAAAACCCCTTACTGTCTGGAAAATGGACCTGGACCCAAACGAAAAATCATTTTAAATTTCAAAGAGTATTTTCCCATTGCTCCCCCTTTTATCACGAAAACAATTTTCTATGCTGATTTCAAGTCAGTGTGTGGGAGAGAAAACGAGCATCACCGGTTGAGCGGCAGCTCCCTTGGCCCTCTGAGAGCTAGCTCTTCCCACCGCTAACCGAACACAGAGTTATTTCATATTTGCGATATTAGTGAAATCCACTCTTGAACCTCCCTTTCCAATGGGTGTGAGATTTTTACGCTGTCTTTTTCTTTCAAAGCCACGAGAGTAGAAATATTTAAAACAAAGGGGCCCCTAGATTGTTGTAATTATAGGGGTCGAAGGATGGCATGTAACCGCAGTGAAGAAAAAGCTGCCGAAAAACCCCCCCTGCCAAAAACTGCTGCAAACCCCACATCATTTTCAATTTCGAATGGGGGAATTCCAACAGCAAAAAACCTTTTAGGAATTAATAAGTTTTCCCAAAAGGGTTCCCATTCCCCACCATAGGAGGTACCCTCAAGGGGGTTAAAACCAATGGATTGGGATTTCCGGGAATCCTTTTGGTCTCGTTATAAATCGGGCATGTATCCGTGAATAAAAGGGTTGGTTCTCCCTTTAGCACGGGGGAGTTGCGACGAATAAGCCTCACACCCGTATCAAGCTTGCTATAAATAAGCTCCGGTCAAATTTCGGTCAGAAAGCTTTGATTAAAAAATTAGCCCCAAAACTTCCCCTCTTAACCAAAAGGCAATGGGTTTGCTTTTTGGGGGGGAGAAAAAGGGAACTCTCCTTTTTTTGGAAAAGTAGCCATGGCTTATTGAAAGAATTTGAACTCTGGTATTTGCCCACAGCACAACCCCCTTTTACTGCATCTGCTGGTCCTTGCACATCGTAAGTTCCTCCGATTAACAGTGTGAAGTCACCACAAAAGACTACCTGACAGCCTTGGAATACCAAAAATATGTCCTTTACTGCACTGCCAAACAGGATCAACAAGTACCCCCTTGGAACCCCTTCCACTGATTTTCCCGGGTTTGAGAATTTTCCCATCCAACAGTCAAATTCTTCGGCAAAAGCTTGAGGTAGGTTCACTCCTTTAACCAATGACATACGCTTATGGTATGCCCTGAACTGTAAACCTTTTTGAGGTCAAGAAGACTTCCAAGTTGATTCACCTGAATTTTTTCCATTTTCGCCCCCTTGCGATGAAAACTGGTGAGAGAAACGGTTTGTAATTCTTGGTAGGAACTTTTTGCTGGTTTGGGTGGGAAGATTATTTTTTTTTCCAAAATGGGGCACTTGCCCTTCGAAAAGTGAATACTTTTGGGTATATACATGACCTAAGGGGGGCTTTATCCCAAAAGGCTGCAAAAAAAATCCATCTCCCGTGCAAAAAGGGAAATTTATGGAGTTCTGCTTATCCTACTGAAAAAACAACGTTGACGTCGTTCCTTTTCACTCAAAGGGTGGAAATTGGCATGTGAACATCTTTTTGTCTTTAGGATATCCCATCTTTTTAAAGCAGGTGGTGATATGGATGTGCCCTTTCTAGCGATCTTGTGCCCCTTTGCCCGATCCCCAAACTAAGAGTTTTATAAAGATACTAAACCCAACATCCACAGCCTACCTTAGCATTTCCGGGCCCTTGGGCTCAGGCCCTTTTGAAATGGAACTTGTCATTTTGCTGGGGTTTCATCTCAGCTCCCTTGTTACTTTTTTTGTTTGACAGCTTGATGGTATTCATCAATCCCCAAAATTTTGGGGGTTGTGGTACTACTTTTGGGAAGGGAGGGCCTCTTCTTCAAATAAATTCATATTTTAATGTAAACGCATCTTGAACCACTGGAAATCTTCACAAAAACCCTAAATTTTAAAAACCGATCTAAAAAGATTCAGTCTTTTGGGTTAAAATTGGGACCCCTTCCCCCATTGGCTAAAATGTATTCACTTCCTCCAAAAGTTTTGAAAGTGGTCGCTTCCATTAAGACTTCCATGACCCTTTAAAAAAAATCCAAATGTTCCAAACCAAATCAAGTCAGTATTGGAGAATGTGGGGGTGACGCTGTTAGTAAAATAATCTACTCTTAGAAAACCCGGGCCCAGGGTCCTTTATCTGCACAAATATCCCTAGAGGGGATGCCGGGCATCGAAATCTCGCTGGGGGGGACCCAGATCAGTTGCATTCCCCAATATCCGTGATGTTTCAAATATGTCAAGTCCTGATGACATGCCATCACTGGTCTTCACCACAAAGGGATTTATTAAACTTTCATATTTCCAACAAAATTTCCCTAAGGGGTTTAGGGGAAATCTTCTTCTTTCCCGGTCTGGGAGCCGGGAAGCATTCTGATTCTTTTTTTCCCTTTTGGAACCTGGGAAAAGGTCAGAGTGGCACACACACACAAAAACACCCACACACACACACCACACACCCACCACACCACACACACAATATATACATAATATAATATACACATACTACATTACACATAAAAACACAGTATATATATGTATAAAAAGGGTTGGTTTATGTATATATTATATATAATTAAAATTTTTATATATATATATATATATATATATATATATATATATATATATATATTATTAATATAATTTATTATATATTATTAAAAAAAAAATAAAAAATTTTATATATATATAATATTTTGTGTGTGTGTGTGTTTGTGTGTGTGTGTGTGTGTGGTTTTGGTGAAATTTGTATTTTTGTGTGTTGTGTGCGGTGTGTGTGTGTGTGTGTGTGTGCGGTGTTGTGTGGGTGTGTGTGTGTGTGTGTGTGGGGGTGGGTGGTGTGGTGTGTTGGTGGTTGTGTGTGTGGTGTGTGGTGTGTGTGTGTGGGCGTGCGTGCGTGGTGCGGCGCAAGTAGAAAAAAGGGGAAGTACGGGAAAACACACGAATATACAAAGGGCCTTTCCATTTACCGCTTCATCAGAAAAAGCAAAAAATGGCAAGCCTTCAGTATTCAGGGTTTTTTCCGTTTCTTTTGTTTACTTGCATTGAGTTCCAAATGAGGTAACAAAACATTTTGCTCATTATACCTGAAACGGGACAATTCTGGGTCAGTGCCCCTTTGGGAGACCGGATCTGCCCCTTTCCTTATCCCTTAATTTACTCTGTCGAGTAATCTGGCCCCCCCCATGCAGGGGGGGATTCCAGGTCACGGCCTCACATAAAAGGAAAAACAAGAGAATTAAAATTATTAAATCAGGACTACCCCCCCATTCCCCTTTTTTAATATTCAAAAATCAAATTATTTTAGATATCCATGGTACTTTATATCCACGTTTTTTAATTGAACTTTATCATCACTGATTACCGAGTAAAATGAGGAACCAGTACCTGTTTTCCTGTTTTTTTCGTCATAGACCTTGCAAAAAAGCTCACCACTCTTAGGGCAGCACAAAAGCTCACACACATAAAAGGTGATCCCTGTAAACGCATAATACTCCCGGCCCTTATGAATCTGGAAAAAAACAGCGGGTATGGTGGAAAGGAGGCGAGCCCAATTGCAGGGATATCTTCCCTCTAGCCAGGATATTGGCTATTTCCTAGACCACATAGACACACGTCGTGGCTGCCTTGTCACATTCGTGATTCACTAATGACGACATGGAAACCACTAGCATGAGCCATTAAAAGCGCATTCATTTATTGCCTTTTTATTACGGGCGCATATGTCCTGGAAGATTGCCCCACACAAAATTACTGGGTATAGTGGCAATAATGTTTCATGTTTATCACGACATATGGTATAATATTACGGGCGGGACCCCGCATTTTCATCACGAGGGATAAAGATAAAAAATAGTATATAAAACGAAAAACTTTACTCCCAAGTGCGCATTTTCCATTGTTTAAGAATCGGGCTCTACCCTCGATAGTCAACCAAAGAAGGGGGGGGGGGTACAGTACAACAAGAAGTGGGTGAAAAGCCCCAATACAAACCCTCCCGGGCCCCTGGGTCAATGGTCCGTATTTCGTGAACCTAAAACCCCCCCCCCCCTAACGAACCCGCCTTCCACGGGGGGGGGGCTTGATCCCAATGATCGGTGGCGACCAGAGCTCCCATATGGGGGGGGTCCCCATGAGGGTTTGAAAAAATGGCTTCCTGGGCACCAAGCCCTATGGGGGGGATGGGGACCCACCCCTGGTTCATTCCTCTTGGACCAGAGAACTCTCCCAGTGTTTCCCTTTTCGTGGCATCCCATATTACCAGAGACAGGGCCTGGGGGTTTAGCGAGCTGCATGCTGCCCCCTCACTAGCAAACACCTCTTGGCTTACTGGTTAAGGGGGGATTGATCAAGGCCCAGTAAATTAAATGGGCGGGTCAAATAGGCTGGGTAAAGCAACACTATTCAGTCGGTACGCATAGGTCCCCGACTGCCTCTACGTAATGCAGCTGCGCTAATTCCACAGATCTCCCTGTGGTGTTAGGAATTTTACCCCCTCGTTGGATTCCTGGGGGGGTGGTGGGGGGGGGGGGGGGGGAAATGAAGAATTCCATTTGTAGATACTATAATTTCAAAGAGGTAGCCTCTCCTTTAACCCTCATCCCAAATTGCTGACACTGCTCTGGGGGTTTGTTCCCCAAAACAGAGTGGGAGTGGGGGGTCTACTGAGGGATCCTCTCCCAAAAAAGGTCTTTGGACCATCATTTAAGGCTCCAAAAGGCCTCAGTGGTGACAGCTCCACGCCACCAACCACAGGGGGTCTCTGCTAGGGGATGCCCCTGAATAAAATCAGGGACGCCCTTTGCCCAAGCAAAGGAAACCTGAAACCCGTCCAAAAAACTCCCCTGCCACAACACCAAGGGCCTCTGCTGCTAGAAAAAATGCCCCTAAGCAAGGCTCGGGCCGTTCTTTGCCCCGGGAAGAAATCCGAAACCGTCCAAGGGAACCTTTGGGAAAATAGTTTCCCCAGGTAAACAAATATTAAAAGGTCTCCCCGGATCAGGAAAGGGACAGTAAAGGGGTGGGGGAAACCTTGACCACAGGTGCTGCCAAACACCTTAGAAGAAAAATTAAAGAATGGATACCCAAACAATGAAAAATGTCAGGGAATTCATGCAAAAGGAAAACTGCAACATTGTGCTTCAGTAATCCAGTTTTTGTATCCCACAAGAATTATACCAGGAAAAAACGTCCATTTTCCCCGAGAGGTTCCAAATTCAGGCCCTTATGAACCTTTGATATGGACCATGGAGGATACAGTAAAGGGACGTCAGGATATTCCCTTCCGGCATCCCCTGCAGAAAACACTGAGGTGAAAGGGTGTGAGAATAGGCTTACAACCTTACACTGTTGCATCCATCAACCTCATCCACCATCCAAATAAACGTTTGAAAATCTACTTGGCTTCCCCCCCCCACCTTGGGAGATTTCAATGGGCGGCATCACCTCTGGGGAGACACTTTGTGCAACCCCTTGGGAAGGGGCCTTGGAGTCCTGTTCTTTTAAATAGATGCGTTTTTCGAACATGACACTCCACACATTTCCAAATTCAAACTGGGGCATTCTCCTATATAGACCATCAAAGGCCTCACCTGATTCCAGTTGAATTCACTTGAAGGACTGGAAAATTACATGGAACGACCCTTTTCCAAAAATTTTTGGGGGAGGGGGTATTCCCAGTCAATGGAGTGCAGAGATGGAATCTTTTTAGATCAACTGCAGTATTGCAGGATCTTTTAATGTTTTTCATTGTGTTCAAATTGTTAAATTATTCCATCACAATTCACCTTGCGCAAAAAGCATCCTTCCGAAAAGTACGAAGTACCGTCGCCCTCCAGTACCATGTTTTTTGATAATGCCAACAAGCTGTCGAGAAAAAAAAAGCTGCTTTAAAGCAGTTGAACGACCCCCCACGAGAAAACCTTGATCATTTTACAAAAGACCCAAGAAAAGGCCAGGCGCGTGCTAAAGGAGCTGAGGGACGTCGTGGAGACGATGTCTCCTCGTTAACTCTCCCCCCTAAGGGAAGTCGCCTTGCCGCGGGGGGGGGGCTTAGCCCAATGATCTGGTGAGCCGGACCAAAGGGGGCTACCCATACTGGAGGGGTCCCCATTGAGGGATGGACAAATGGTTCCGGTAAAACAAGGCCTTAAGGGGATGGTGTACCCCCCCCCTGGTTCTTTCCATCTTTGATAGGGAAAAACCTCCCACGTGGTTTCCCGTGGTGGCATCCCTTATTCCCGGGAGACAGGAGTCCTGGATTTTGAGCGTCTGCAGCGCGCCCTGCAGTACAACACCCCCTTTTTGGTTTTTTATTCTGGTTAACGGGTGGCTGTAAACCCCCGGTCAAGCAATCGGGGGTCAAAATGGCTAGGGTCAAGCAGCATATTCAGTCGGGGCATAGGCCCCCGCACTGCATCAGACGGATAGTGGCTGCGTAATTTCCTCATTCCCTGTGGCTTTTGGGAATTTTTGGGCCCTCAACTATACTTCCCCCGTTGGACCCCAATGGTGGGTGGGGGGTGAGGAAAAAAGAATTAAAATTTGTATGAGTATTACAATTTACAAAGTCTAGCTCTCTCCCTGACGACCGCGCAACCCCTCCCCATTCTCCGGGAAAAATACACGTTTCACTCGGGAAACCTTTTCATTTTCCAAGGCAAAGGGGAATCGAAATGGTTCCCGGCCCCCAAAAACCAGTAAAAGGGGGAAAATCCTCCTCTCCACTAAGGAGATCTTACCTGGTAAATGAAGTTTTTCATATAGTAATACCGGGTATGAAGACCTTGGGGGTGTATAAATATGATCTTGAATCTTTGAGGTTCATGGAAATTTTAAGTATGCAACGTGATCCTCGATCACCCCCACGAAGGTGCCTATATTGGGGTTTTCGTCCCAACGAGAGTGACCGCCCTGCGTGAAATTGGGAACTTCCTGGGCTCAATTTTCCCATGCTCTCCTCACAAAACCCTCAATCGGTGTAAGGGAATTGTTTTTTCCCGAACCTATAGTATTTGAAAAAACTGTTAGAGAACTAAAAAATTTTAATTTTGGGGCAGAAAAAAACGTTTTGGAAAAATTTTTGGGGTTTGGGAACAGTCGACACGCTTTTCTTCAAACTTTTAACAATTAGCCCTTCAGAAGGGTTAGAGCTGGTACCCCCCCGGTAAAGCCATATGTCCCCAACCCTATGCGGTGCTTCCATCCCCGGGTTTGGGCGGGCCAATCTTCCCGTTTTAAGAAAATGGAAACCAAGAGTTGTGAAAAGTGGGTACAACAGGTCATCAAGGAATGAACTGCCAGGTCCAAATGCTGTTCCCACTGCAAAAAAGCTATGAACTTCTTAAAAGCTGTAAAAGGTACAAATTTAAAAAGGGAAGTTTTGGGTAAAAAGGACGGAAAAGTTTTTTCCCCGGGGCAAAGCGACGGCCCTTATGCTTTTTTGCACAGCCGGGTGGGCCCTTTGCTTGGGTTTCACCCATCCTCCTTCCACCAACCCTTCCCCCCAAAGCTTCTTACAGACACACTCTGCCATTTCCCCAAAACCTCAGTCCCAAATTGCTGACACTCCCTCTGGGATTTGGTTCACCAAAACAAAATGGGGTGGGGGGTCTATGGGGAACCCCCCCCAAAGTGGGGGTTTTTGGAGCCATCATTTAATGCCCCAAAGGCCCAACGGTGACGCCCCAGCGCCACACATCCACGGGACATCTCTGTAGGCAGAATGCTCCTAAAGTAAAGGCTCAGGCACGCCTTTTGCCCAGAAAAGGAAATCCTGAACCTGTCCCAAAGACTCCAGCTCCCAACAAAATCCACAGGGCCTCGCTGTAGACAAATGCCCTGAACAAACCCCGGGTCTTTCCTTTTGCTAGCAAAGAAATCCTGAACCTGTCCAGGGAAACCGTAAAAATAGTTCCACGGTAAAAAACTTTTAAAAAGGTACTCCCAGATCCGGGAAAGGGACAGCCAAAAAGGTGTAGGAAAACCCTTTGCCAAAGGTGTGAAAAACACCTTATAAAGAAAAATTAAAAAATGGATCCCCTAACCCAATAAACGTCGGGGAAATTTCATGAAAAATGGGAAGAACTAAATTATAGCTTCAGGGAAACCCCATTTGTGTATGCCTACAAGGTTTATGACCGGGGAAAATCGCCCTTTTTCCTGAGGGGATTTCAATTTCAACCCCTTTGGAACCCTTTGCAAGGCCCTCATGGGATAGCAGAAATGGAGTCAGGATTTTCCCTTCCGGCCCCCACCTGCAGACAACACTGCGGGTGAAGGGCTGTGAGAAAGGTTTGACACGACCTACACTTTTGCTCCATCTACCTTCCCCCCATAATCTCAACAAAATGATCTATTTGGGGCATTTTGCCACATCCATTTCTATTTTGGGAGATTTCAATGGTCGGCATCCCTGGGAGACACTTTTTGATCCTCGGGGAAAGGCCTTGGGCCCTTTGTTCTTAAAAGATGCGTTTTCTGAACAGTGACACTCCCACACATTCCAAGTTAAAAAGGGGACTTCTCCATATGACCTATCAATGGTTCACCTGTTTTCATTTAACTTCACTTGCAGGTCTGGAAACTTACAGGGAAGTGACCTTTTTCCAATACTTTTGGGGAGGTGAATGGTTTTCCCAGTAAATGGAGTGCAAGATGGCGACTTGAACATGCAGACGGAACTTTTTAGTAAATTGCGTTTGCAAGGATCTTTTAATGATTTCCGGGGGTAAAGTGCTGTTAATCATTTTACACACGAATTCCCTTGCAGCAAAGCCCCACCCCAAAAAGTAGCGGACGTCCCGTCCCCCTCCAGTACCATGGTGTTGATGATGCCAACAACTGTCAGAGCAAGGAAGCTCTTAAGGCATTTTAAAACGACCCCCCAGCATTGTAACCTTACTTACAAAAACCCACCCAAAGGGCCCAGGCGGGGGTAAAGGGGGGCTAGACGGACGTCGTGGAGACAGTTTCCCTCGTTTAAACTCTGGGGCCCCCTTACATGGGTGTGGGAAAGGTGCTTTAAAATTGCTGGAAAAAGCCATCCTATCACAAACCCGCTTGAAGATAATGGATAAACATCACAACAAAAAATATTGCAATGACTAGCTAAATCCTGGGAGAGATCTCCTCGGAGCTCTTTAAATGCTGTTCTCCCTTTCGTCTGAAAAGGAACACACCCAGTGTCGTTCTTTAGTAGGAAAAGCACAGAATTCCCTACAACTTGCCTTTTTGCGCAAGAAGGACTTTGCTTTGCGCTCGCGTAAGACTGCCCCAGGAAGTGCGATATTCCATATCAAATATATCTCACTTACCGGGATTCCCAAAATTCCTGTTGGACTTGTTCAAAGGTCTATAGGGAGGGCACAGTGCCATCCCCATGGGAAAAAGGCTATAAACATTCCTGTTCTAAACCCGGGAAAGATCTTCCCCACTAGGAAAATTTCAGACCCAATTTCTCTCACCGCGCTCTGCAAGCTGTGGAGAAAATGGGGAAACTTCAGGTTGACATGGTGCTAGAAAAAAAAAACGTGCTGACCCCTTCAATTGGCTTTTAAAAAATTTGGGTCGACCAAGATCACTTGTGAGGATGGAAAATGTTCAAAGAAAAATTTTTCCCTTTGCACAGCGGTCACATGTTTTGCAGTTTCTTTGACCTGAAAAAGGGTTTGATATACTTGGAAACAGGTTCAGAAACTGTTGAATTTGGTTTTTAAAAGGAGCTTTTCCCACCTTTATAAAAGCTTCCTTAAAAAAAAAAGGGAAATTTTGAGTTCGGGTGGGGAAAAATTTTTCTAACCTGGAGACCAGCTGGAAGGGGGCCCACAAGGGAGGTCTTAATTTGACCTGTTTGCCCTGCTAAAGAATTATAAAAAGGTTTTCCAAATCGTCTCATTAAACTTTTTTGGGGTGACTTACACTGTACGCTCAGGGGGAGCTACAGGATTGCAAGGGGCATGCGACTGCAAAAAATCGGTTGTACATGGCAACATTCATGGGTTCAAAATTTTCTCAAAGCAAGACCATGGTGTACTTTCCACAAAAGAGGAAATTCCATCCTTCCCCCTATTTTGGAGCAAACCCACTGCAAATTTTTCCAAGAGGTGAAGTATTGGGTCTAAATTTTTTACCAAGGTTACTGGGTGCCTTACTCAAACAGTTAAAGTGAAGGCTCAAGCACTTATATTTTGGGGTTCTTTCCACTATCTTGGGGGCGACCGCACAGCGCTTCGCGGGTTTACCGAGCGCTTTTGTATAAGCTTGATTTTGGATGGAGTGTTTCTTCTGCAAATCCCATGTTCTCCGGATGTTGGACCGGTTTAAATGAAGCTCTCAGAATTTGGGGGTTTCAGGTCTTTACCTGTGGAAACCCTGTATCGAGAGTGGAAACCAATCTTTTTTACACCCGGGGCACATGACCCCCATTTTCTACACGAGCTAAAAGGATTTGGTCTCCTACATCCGATTAATTTTTAAACCCCCTTTAGGATACGAATCCTATGGTGGAAAGGAATTTGTGGGAAGATCTTAATTTAATCTCACTAAGGTTCTGGCTGTTGGAATTCCGCAATTTCCCCCTTTGGGCAAACAAGTCGAGGGATTTGGTGGAAATTTGGGAAAGGGAGAGAACCGAAGCAAATCAAGAAAAATTTTTTCACATATTTTTAATACCAAGGTCAGGGCAATATATACAGTGGTTCGAAATCTGAAATGGTGTGGGTTTTCAGCGTAGAAAGGAAACTGATCTGGCACTTTCTCTAGCACCTTTTTTTACTGCAGAGTTACATGCCCTCCTTGCAGCGTTAAGATGACGAACCATTCTTTGTGATATTTTGACTCCTTTGGCCCTTGGGAAGCAATCAAGCTCATCATATCCAGGTGAGGGGAAGTTCAAGGTTCCCCTGATGTCACACGTAAAAGATACTGTGTTTGGGGGCCACGCATGTTGGTTCAGTGGGGAAAGTGAGGGGATCAAAGTCAGCTGCTGCTCACCCTTTTGATGCTCCTTTCCTCCCCCACACACCGACCTGAAACCCCCATGGAGTTGTTTTCGCAAAAATGGAAGGGAAAAATGGAAGCATACCTCCAGAACAAAATGATTAGAGATGACCTTGGAGTTGGGTACTAGCTCCTCCCAAAAGAAAATGGAAGTTGCATTAAAAAAACTAAAACGGGCACACAAACGACTCTGGGCCAGATATAAAAGTCAGCCTTTGTGTGGGATGGGGAAAGCCTTAAAATCGCACATGTAGAGAAAAAGTGCAACATCTCAGACCAAAAACGTATTTCTTTTTCCCCCATACACTGAAAAATGTATTGGGGGGGATTGTGACAAAAGGGGCCCTAAGGGGACTAAATTTAAAAAAAAAAAAATTTTAAAGAAAAAGTTTTTTTTTCAAAATTTTATCATTAAACATAATTTATACTTTGATTTTTTTAAAATGTTTTTTTGTTATTTGTAAGATATTTTCATAGATTTTTAAAATATTAAAAAATTTTTTTTTTTCTATTTAACAAGGATTCGCCGTAATGACCTTTGCTGTTGACGAGGGAGATAATTTTAAATAATCAATCAATAAAACCCCAAAAACATCAGGCACTTCCTCACCCCCATTGCCGGTCATATCTCTTAGGTGGGCCCAAAAAATTTTAAAAGGGTTATAAATCCATGAAAACCGTTTTTCTATCGTCTTATTCCTGAGTGGGGCAAATTTTTTAAGAAACTGAGTGGGGCCCCCTATTGACGAATATAAAAGATAGCAACCCACAGAAGCTCGGAAATCCAGAGACCCGGGGAACGGCTCTAAAGACTACTGGGTGGAGGCCGACACTGCATTTGGCCTTCACATGACCTTTCCGTGCTGGCAAACGTACGTGCTGCACAACCCTTTTCATAAACCGGAACTTTGGGGAAAATTTAATTTTGGGAAATTTTGATATGTGCACAGAGCACCCCCCCGGGGGGAGCTGCGTTGATGGTCTGAGGAGAGTAAGGCTTGTGACTGGGGCGAATGAGGGAAAGCCCTACCTCCTGATAAAAAGGGGGTTTTCAAGGTTTCAGGTATACAAAATCCATCATCAAATTCAAATTCTTAAGGGGGCTGGCAAGGCCCTTCACGAAGTTTCTTGCCTTCTAAAATTCTTGATCCCTTCCAAGGCCTCTTTCAAAAAAGGGGTTTACATAGTACGTAAGGGGGTGTGGGAAGGTTTTACGGGGTGTTTTTAAGATCATTAAAATAACCCTATCTGGTGAGCATGGCAAAGAGTCTGTAAAAAACTTGACAAAAGGAAGGGGCATAAATTTTTTTGGCCCGGTTTTTTTAAAGCTTTAAATCATAGAAACTTTGTTCTGGGCAAACCTGCTAATACGAGGCGATTTTTTTTTGCGAGGAAAAACCCTAGGGGAAGGGTGATGGGCAGTCTAATGGTAATGGGCTCCTATACACAAGGCCAAACCTCGAACACCTCCACACAAAAGCCAAGGGTTTTGGCAGGGGAAAAACTCGACCCTTTAATATCCCGCCAAAAGAAAACAGCCCGCGGTTTTCCTTATCACTGTCTATTAGAAATGACGAAAGCCTTGCAGATGCATTGGTATGAATTTTTAAAATGTCGTCAAAAACGGCAGACGTAAAACAGGGGCACACAAGGGGAGCTTTAAGGTCTTGAAAAGGCCTTTCTGTTTTGGTGACCATGTGAATGTCACCCCTTTCTTTGCAATTGTGTCAATGGATGAACAACATTGACAAAAACCCAAAACATCGCCGAAAAACCCCCATCCCCCAGGAAGCGGCAAACCTCAATATAAATCTGAGAATTTCATACCTTTTTGGTCTAAACCCTTTCAGGATTGGGGAATACTCCACAGGCCTACCACAAAAACCCAAAAAACTCATCTGATGCTTTCAAGAGGCTTTAGCAAAATTTTGTTTCACACCACCCATCCCGCAGCTCTAGGAGTAAAATTTCTTAATGGCTTTCAAATTTACTGGGCCCCAAATACATCGCCAATATGCTAGTTTGTTCTCCCAAAACCCTCGACAGCACAACATTCTCTCCACTGGAAGGGATTGGGGGGTGGATGACCCAAAGGGGATTTTTTAAATGGAAAAGGTCATCTGCTCCATCATAAATGCTGTTTTTGGCCTCTCTTCCTCAGCTATTTTATTTCCCATATGCTGCTCTA
>NW_023663365.1:0-15022 GCF_015228065.2 Penaeus monodon
TTACTCTCAAGAGTTTCGACCACGAGTGTCCCCACAGTGCCCTCGAAATGTAAAAAAAAAAAAAAAAGTGATAAGATAAATCAAGTCCAGTGCAGCGCAGTCAAAAAAGGGGGGCGCGCACGGAAAAGTAAAGAGCACCGCAATAGAGAACCCAAGAGATGGTTTGCTGTTAGGGGGATACATTTTCGTTGAAGTTATATTTTCCGCACTTGTTTATATTTAATTAAGGAAGAGAGGGGTATATGTTGAATTTCAAGAAAACATTTTTGTATAAAGAATAATAATTTATTTCCATAACTGTTTGCATATATTTACGCCCTGTTTTGGACATGATAAAGAAAAATATGGGCCGCATCAAAGTTTACTTTTTTTCATACAGTCTCTATTTTCTACGATTTCACGCTTATCCCTCCTGGGAAATGAGAACTCAGTTTTCAGTCACATTAGGCATCATTTCCGCCGACAAAAAGTGATGCTACACTATGATTTATTATTCAATAAAGATAAGGGAGGTTAATATCCTCAATAATGAGGATATTATTGCAACTAGTTTTTGTGTGTGTGTGTGCAAATATGTGTGTGTGTGTGTGTGTGTGTGTGTATGTGTGTGTGTGTGTGGTTGATATATATATATATAAAAATATATATATATATTTATTTATTTATTAATTTATGTTTATAAATATATATATATGCATACATAAATATATATTTTAACATATACATATATATACATACATATATTTTGTATATATATGTATATATATGAATATATATATATATATATATATATATAATATATATAATATATATATATATATATATATATATGTATAATGTCATATGCATGTTTTCAATCTCCATTTATTATGAGGATACGTAATATATCGCCATCTATGACCATAATGCAAAATATGATTCTAAGAGCAATCTCTTAACACTTAAGTCTGTGAGAAAAACATGTGAACATTTCACAGATCATGCTCTAGCAAAAAAAAATTTAACTGGAAAATTTACACTACTGCCATAGATTTTAATATAGAGTACAAGCTTTAGATCAAAATGCTTTTCTATTAATGAGGACATGACTAAGAAGAGCGAAACGCAGTTTATCTTTCGTATGCCTACGCTTTTAATTAACATTTTCATTATGTAATGCACAGGCAACAATAGACATCATTGATTTTATTATACCATTTATGCTTTAACCTTAGGCATATTCAGTCCTCCAGAAGTGTTCATGACCCAAAAGAGACGGGAAGTATTTCGGACAGATTTATGTTTTGTTTTCAAAATGTGTATGAATGGTTTAAATAACATAATGAAAATTTATATTAAGTTTTATATAATCAGTTTAGTCTTGTGTACATATAATTGAATATGGCGGGGGTCAACTCCTTTTAAATGTAATTAATATCAGTTAATCAAAAGTGCATTCAAAACATTTAAAGGGAAACCGGGGCCGGGTAGACGAAGGAGGCACTTAGGGCCGCACATTTCCAAATTATTTTTTTGTTAGTTTTCCATCGTTTTGTAATTTTAAGATGTTGATAACTAAGAACTTGGGATTTACTGCTATTTCCAAATGTAATATCATTAAAACAGTGATTGAAAATCAAATATAATTCTAAAATAAAATCGGATTCGTCAACTTAAGCATGATTCCTAGGAATGGGGGTGGAGTCGAACCTTTGACAACATCGTAGAAACATTGGCATCGTTGCTGTCGCGGCCGGGCCAGGGAAGTGGTCGCGAATGAGATTAGTTTTTTGACAGCAGCTATTGTTTGTGTATAGGAAATTTCAGATATTTTCTTTTACACACTGCCTATATCAGAGGCTTTATTTCCGCCATAAAAAAAAAAATAAAAAAAATAAAATATGTGCTAAAACTTTCCCATGACTCCGCCCTATTTATGGAGGTGGAGTCATAGATATACTCCTGCACCTCTCTGATGAGCGCACTCGTGGTCCCCGCCACTGGGAAACCTCCTCTGCGAGTTGCAGTACTATAGCTCCCTCTCTGAGGTGACAGCCTTTGGATGGCTGTTTCACTGGTATATGGGCATCCCCTCTGGTCTCTCCCCAGGGGTTCACATATACCCACGTGTTTGCCGTGCGTGGCATCCCTGTGCGCTGGGGAGACGGGGAGTCCTGGAGTCCTGAGCATGCCGTGCAAAGAGTACACCCTGCGGCTAGCACACACCTCTTTGGTCCTTATTCCAGCAAGAATGGGGTGGTCTTATCTCGGCCCGGTCAGATCAAACCGGCTGGTCTCCTTCGGAGGGTTTGGGTCAAGCATCAATGTCGCTGTTGGCACTCGCACTGATCCCGTGAGCGGCGGTAGAGCGGCATTGGCTGCATATATCCTCTCACCACCCCTGTGGCTGTTAGACTTAGTTCTAACATGCAGCTTCCCCCTTTTTGGACTCGGTGGTTGGGTGGGGGCGAGGATGAAATAACTGCTTATTTTATGGTAAACATTAAAAAAAAAAAACACAACATAGAGGGTTTCATATGACGAACTATGCAAAGCCCAAACTGCAGCAGTCACTCTGAAGCCATACATGGCTTCTAGTGGAAAGCAAAAATCCAAAGCGCAGGTTGACTCTGTCAGACCTGCTGCTAAGATGGACACGACATCACCAAAAACATTGTTTGTCCATGAGATTTCCAGCAGATGGACTCCTCTTGCTGGTCTCCAGGCCAGCAGGCAACTCAGAGAGAGCGCTAAGTAATCCTCAGACGTCCTCCCTGACCGAGATGGGAACACAAGCTAAACCAGCTCTCATGACCCCAGCCCAGAATTTAAGCCAATAGGCTACTCAAAACGACCCAGGCCGGAGATAGACTCTGAGTCTGGACCCCCTGGGGGTTTCCACAGTTAAGGTTTCCTCTAAACTGAAGGGATTCGACAATGCCTACCACAGAGCATTGAAGATGCAGCGAAAAATCTGGTTGCCAGAGACCAGTGCATAATTAAACATGCCCCAAAGACCAATCTACCCGAATTTCCTGCAAGAATGAGGGAGAAAAGTGTGTCTCTCGCTACTGAATCTCGACAATAAGAGAGTCAAGATGGTGCTACTTGGCTTCTGACTATCATGTGATGTGGATGTGATCACATCACACCCAGAGGTCGTGGACGCTTCCTGAATGTCGAAAGGGAAGAGCCCAACCAGGCAAGTCCTGGTGACCTTGAAACGAGCCCCAATCACTACCCTTGATCTGGGTACTGGGGCTCCTACACCCTAAGAACATATGTACCTAAAGACACTTTGATGCTTCAAGTGCCAAAGATACAGTCACCACTAGGCTAGCTGCAAGGCCAAACCTAAATGTGGTGTCTGTAGCAAGGCCCCACAACACCGAGGTGTGCCTTTAGGGGCTTCACGCCTGAAACCTGGCTTGGTCTGCAGGAAAGAGGCAGCCTCAAGCAACAAGAGGTTGCTAAAAAGCAACCAGACTTTGTTCCTGATCCCCCAGGCACCCATGTCTGCGGACAGAACAAAAGAGGAAAAGACTTCCCGACCTAAGAAGCCCCTCCACAGCCGACCCCGGATATCCCACCATTACTAAAAATGCAGAAAAAGAACCACAGGAATAAAGGTTCAAAGAACACTGCAAAAGCCCTCCAAGAGACGATAATCCCCTCTTTGATGAGGAACATATGACTCTCCTGTTGACTGCTGTAGTCATTGCAGTAGCAACAGTTTTGAGGAGGTCCATTTGAGGAGGCGGGAGAAGGCAGTCACGGTCACCATGACGGCAATGACCCAGACAGTCACAGTCCTGAAAGGGAGGAAGCTGAACAGAACAAAAGCAGCCCCAGCCTCACCCCAGGACGAGACTCCCCCCACCCCAACCCTGGCCACACCCTCACAGGCAGAGCCAGAACAGGCTGAATCTGTGCAGCCAGCAAGAGCTAGCGGACCTTACTCAGGTAAAGTCAGCAAAGAGAAAAGATACACAGACAAAGCCTGAAGTGAGAAAAGCCAAACTCACAGAAGTCAGAGCTACCAAAGGCTCGACATCTCCTAGTGGACCCATGGTTAGCCTGACAACAGATGAAGATCCTCAACCAGCGAAGGACTTCACAATGGAGTTGTCAACTCCGACACAATTGACTCTGAAGCCGAATATAAGACGTCTCTGATGTAATATCAACAAGTTTAAAATCATGACATACAATCTAAGCATACTGGCAAAGAATGCCATCTTCCACACAATAATGCGATCAAGGAACATTGACATTGTCATGCTCCAGGAGATGTTAATAGAGGGGACTGTTCGCTTCTCAGGCTATCATGTCTTCATGATGCCAAGCATAGCTGATAAAGTCACCCTGGTTAGAGCAACAATCCCTTGCTCCACAATGGCCAATGCACCACACTGTGTTGAATCTCTCGCTCTTGAGATTCACTTGTCTGGGGCCCCCTCAAACTGTACAATGTGTACAGCAAGCCAGGAGCTTAGACTTCAGCCAGGTCTGTGCTACTGTAACACAAGACCGAGTGATCATAGGGGGAGACTTCAATGCACACCACCCCATCCTGATTCCCTGCAGGGCACCGGATGCGGCAGGCCATCACATAGCCAACATGCTTGAGACTTTCCTCGAGATCCCGCTTCTCAACAGCCAAGAGCCAACGCATGTCAAAGGAGGGATCCTAGACCTCACCCTAGCCACTGTGGCTCCGGTGGAGAGAATTGGATGGTGTGTTGATGAGACTGTCACGTGACCATTATGTCACTGTTACTAATCGTCATGGATGCTAGCCGATCCCAAATGCCACAACCAAATCCAAGATGGAAAACAGACAAGGCAAACTGGCAAGCCTTTCAGAATGCCTTGGCCCACTGTCTTAGAAGCAATGAACCCCCACAGAGTGAACACGTGGAAGTGCTTGAAGCCAGCCATTCAGCCTCACAGACTATACCTAAAACTCGGCCATGGTCCAGGAGTTATAAAGATGCCTGGTACTTTAATGACAAGATTAAGGAAGTCAGCCATAGTGTGAACATGTGTGGAAAACATTTCTGAAGGCAAAGAACCCCTGACAACCTAGTCCTCCTAAGGGAAGCAGTCAGGGATGCCAAGGAAACTGCCATAAGAGTCAGGCAGGAAAAGTTGCTGGAATGGTATGTCAACAGGTTAGGCGAGCTACTAGCCGTTCAGCCCCAAGGGGCACACACCACAACCCTCAAGCAGAAGCAAACAGACTAGTGCAGGAGTTCAAGAACAAGCAGCAACAGTCTGCCAGCTGAACTGAGGGCAAACCAACAAAGCCTACAACCAGGCAGACTTGCTCATATCAGAGAGAGAGCAGCCGAACCTGATAACTTTCTGAGGGAACTAAGACAAACCCATAAAAACAGTTCTTGCACAGCCACGGGTTCTGATGGTACCCCATCATTTCCCACCTAGGATCGGCAGGTGAACTTGCATTCCGCAACTCATCAACAAGTCCTGGGAAACTTCTACCCCAGAAGAGGGCCAGAGAAGGAGCCAGATAAGTACTGCCCCATGTCCTCAGCTGTCTGGGCAAGACAGCTGAGAGAATGTTACTAAACCAACTCCAATGGAAAATGTGACCCCCACATGAACACCTTCATGGGTTCACAAAGGGCATGAGCACAGCACACAGCATAGCTACACTCTTAAACACAAGCAGCACTGTCACTTCTGTGGTAGTATTCCTAGACCTGGAGAAGCTTTTGAATTAGCACGTCCTCATGCTATTCAGGATTGATTGATTGATTGTTTAAAATTATCTGCCGCGTCAACAGCTAAAGTCATTAGCGGCGATTACCTTCTTAACTAGAAATATCAAAATGTTTAAAACTTAAAAAACTATCAATAATATCTTAAAAATAACAATAAATAGATTAAAATCAAAGCATAAATATTATGCTCTAAGTGCATAAAATTATTGCATAAACATTATGCATAATTAAATTTTATTGAAAATATTAGTCTCCCTAAGGAAATTAATAAGACCCTCTATGTCACAATCTTCCCCCAATACATTTTTCAGTGTATATGGGGAGGCAAGTACATACGTTTTGGTCTGAGAATGTTGCACATCTTTCACTACATGTGCGATCGTTAATGGCTCTTGGCATCCTTCAAAAGTGCTTCATTTTTAGCCATCATTGGCCCATGAGTCAGTCTTGTGTGCCCGATTCTTAGTCTTGTTAATACAACTTCCACTTTTCGGTTGGGAGGGATGCTAGTCGCCCAGCTGCCAAGGTCATCTCTAATGTCTTGCAGTTTGTTTCTAGAGGTATGCCTCCATTGTTCCCTCCATTTATCACGAAGACAACTTCTGATGCTGGGTTTCAGGTCGGTGTGTGGGAGAGGAAAACGAGCATCACAAGGCTGAGCGGCAGCTGCCTTGGCCTTCTGATCAGCTTGCTCATTCCCACTGATACCAACATGCGCTGGCACCCAACATAGAGTTATCTTTTTATGTGTTGACATCAGTGCAAGCCAATCTTGAACCTCCCACACTACTGGATGTGATGAGTTTAAGCTCTTGATTGCTTGCAAGGCACTACGAGAGTCACAATATATCACAACAGAATGGTTCGGAAGATCTCTAGTCATCTTAACTGCTGTAAGGATGGCATGTAACTCTGCAGTGAAGATCGAGGCTGCTAAAGAAAGACTGCCAGATGCAGTTGTAGTGTCCCCGTGAGGGCCAGCGATTTCTAGTTAGACCCCCCATGGCGTCGTTTTCGCTGTGAGAATGGGCGCCACCTATCGAGATATATTTTCCCAAGACATTTTAAACCATTGTTTCAACAGTATATAGTAAAATATCTATACTTTTAATATGGCCAAAGAATCTCCATGTGTATATGTGTATAGCAAAACTAATAACAATAAGAAATGAATATAATGTCTTCCATATGATTGAAGACCCACGAATTCCCGCCTCTCGGCCAGTTGATTGTGGCGAGAGGAACTGAGAGGACCTATTTTGTACCGCTCTGCGAGATAAGTATTCGGGGATTCGTGTATTTTCATGGTTAGCCCTTTTAACCGGGGATTAATCCGGAAAGGCCACGGGATATTGTGTAGCTTCCTATAAAATAAAGGAAGATCTATTATTATTTTATTTATGTTTGTCTCGCCTACAACTCCAGTTCCTCGGCTCTGAGTTAAACCCCCCTCTATGCTCTAACGAAATATTTTACGCCCCTTTGCACGTATGTTCGTTTGCTTATATTATTTTGATAAGCTCTAGGATTATTGAAAAGGGGGGGGTCGTCACAGTCAACTCATTCAGTGGTGAAGGGCCGCTCATGATACGGACCCGTACACCACAGGTGGTATGCAGCGGTGTTGATGTTGCAATTGTAGCGCTGTTTGTAATTTTGTATTAGTAAGTATTGCAATTAAATGGTCAGATTCTGCTTTAGAATAATTAGGTCCGTTACTAGGATCATGTAGAAGAATTTTTGGTTTTATGTAGTCTTTTCACTGTTTTGTAACTAATAATTCATGTGATTGTTTTACATTGTAATTGCACTGTAAATTTATTTTGCAACATCAAGAACTCATGTGCTAAGATGTAATTTGCTCTTGTAAATTGTGAGTGTCAGTGTCTACCATTGTTGATTGTCCACAGATTGAGAGGAGGGCGCCAGAGTACACCACTCCATTTGATTCGACCCTGTGCACTGGATCTAATGAATGGGTGCATGAGTGTGCTAGTATTGCAGCCCATCTACCACAGTGACTCGACCACGGTGCGACGATCTGGTTTCCTGCTGCGGAGAAGCAGGACCGGGTCTCTCTATTCACGCCTACGAACTACGACCGCTCCCTGCTCGTAACCGTGCATCGAATCGTGCTCTTAGAAAAGCTGCGAAGAGGGTAACTCATAAGATGGTGGGTAGAAACTCCAACAGGGGCTCGGTTCGTTCGTCATGTGCCACGACGCCTACTGGCCCGCCGGCTGTCGAGGAGCCTCTGGTGGGGATGCACCCGTGCAAGACCGCAAAATAGTGGCGACCCTCGAGCTGCAGCGCCACAGCCACCACCAGATGTTCATGATATGCTTAGTGCTGCTCTAAGTCGTATTTCCGTCCTAGAAGAAGTGATAGCTGCTACTAGAAGCGAGAATGTCTGGTGCCAGCCATCGGCGCGGGAAGAGCCACTCCCCGTGGGTCACAGTAACGCATCACAAGTTCCCATTTAATACCCCAGGAGCCCACCTCGTATATTTACCCCACTCATGCTTTGGGTGTTCACCCAGCCGCACCTGCCAGCAGCCACCCAAGCTTTGAGTGGCCGAGATGAAATCCCAGTGTTCTATGGTGAGACGCCTGCCTCACAAGCTCTGCAGAGAAACCGGGAGGTGGAAGCTTTGGATATCTACCATAGAGATGCTCACGCAGCCGGCCACCGATGAGGCTTTGATACGAATGGCAAGGGGGAGAGCACGAGGCTATGTGCAGATGGTGCTGCTTGGACCATGTTCCAGGGCATAACATCCTGGCAAGATTTTAAAGCAAAGTTAAGGTCAATTCAGGGGCGTTAGTACGCCCGAGCATTTCTTTGAAATGCTTTCCCAGTCGAAAATGATACCTGGGCAGTCGCCCCTTGACTACTTCCAAGCAGTCGAGATGGCTATACTCCAAGGAGCCAAAGATTACCCCTATGAAGTCGGAGACATCGAAGCTCTTCTCAGGAGAACCTTACTGCCGGGCTGCCCACTTGGTTACGGCACCAGCTGCTCCTGTTGGACTTTGCACCACTAGCAGATGGCGCAAATGTCTTGATGCCACCGTTGGCATCAAGACATTCTTATCTACCATTCAAAGTGCAACCCGTTCGAGTCATGGGCTCTATCCTTCACAATCATTACACCAGGGTCAGCCGTGCCACTAGGTTTTGCATCTCCAGTACACATGCTGAGGAAATTACACCACCCTTGGAGTTTTACAGTGATGGCCCTCTACAGATGACTCCAACACCTCTAAACACAAGCAGGTTGCACGTGCAGCAAGTACTCGACAGAAGCATGTCACGTTTGACTCGCCACCAACCCGGCAACAGATGGATGTCCCAAATCCTTTATGGTCACGTCGCAACAACTCCCTAGAAAGCTCAGCATGGGAGTCCCGGAAAGCGGGACAACGGCAGCCATCGACGTGAATACACCTCAAGATCTCACCGCATTCCATCCACACATGGGAACAACAGCCGTGCCTGGTGTGAAGTGCATCGACGAGAGGGACACGACACTTCACAATGTCGGCTATTGAGGATGGTATGCTATGGCTGTGGGCAGAGTGGGCATTTGGTGGCCCTGTGTCCCTTTCAGCCGCGCCGCTCGGGGCAAAACTCCCATCCTGCGGGCGGCTCCTCCAGCCCAAGGGAGCGAACCGAAAGAGTCACTGACGACACAGAAGGGCAGGCCTCTAGTGTGTCTGCAGGTCAACGGGAAGACCACAGTCTGTTTCCTCGACACCGGGAGTTGAAGTGACGATCGTGAAGGAAGCCATGTCAACATGCTACCGGGGGTTCGGATGCTGCAGACCTCCTGGTCTCTTCAGGGAGTGTCAGGACCACCTAGCCCTGTGGTAGCTGAGGCTGATTTGACCTTCAGACTTCTCCCGGATTTGTGCTGACCCATCGAACCTGTGTTGCGACGGTAGTTTTACTTCCCGGGAGACGTTCTCCTGGTATGGATCTGCTTCATTGCCTTTCATTCCGACTCATACATTCACCGGCGTCTAGTTTACTAGAAGTAGATGGGCACTATCATCAGATCACATATACCGGTGAGGAATCAAAATGCGTACATGAAGCCCCAGGTGGAAAAGTGAATGATAAGTGTGCAAGGAATTTCAACACATTTCCCCTGTGCATGTTGCTGAACGAATTGTGATCCCAGCCCAGTCAGGATGTTTTGTTCCAGCAAATTAGATAAGAGGCATGCCACCGGACGCCCATCTGGCTATTGTAGAAGGCAATGCTACCTGTTTGACAGTACCGAGGACCTCATCTCTGTTCACGAACGGAGGTCTAGTGTTTGGGTTGTGAATACGGACCAGAGAGCAAGAAAACTTTCCCCAGGTACGATACTTGGTTATGCAGAAATTGTGCAACTTGAAGAAGTCACGAGAGCAGATGATCATGATACACAGGGTTCGGGCCTTAGTGATGCCAGTAACAAAAACCTTTGCTCTGCCACGACTGGAGGACAGGATCGTGGGACCTTTAATGCAGTGCCACCTGCATGTAATATAGACTGTGATAGTCAGATGGGTTCATTGATGATGAGTATGATGGGATGTTGTCTTGACTTTTCATATGATGCACAGGACTTCTTTATATTTCCAGAGACCCCAGCACTTGATGAGCATTGCAGAGGGAAACACTCACTGAGACTCCTCACCCTCTGCTACAGCTACTTGTACCTTGCAGGATACTGACTCCCACTCATTTCCAGATGTGGCCATGGAACATCTCACAAGTGATATGAAGAGACTGTTAACAGAGGTGCTGAAGGGGTTTCCTCGGTTGTTCTCTGGGGACGAGATGACAGTGGGAGAAGTTCCAGGAATAGAACATCGGATCAGAACGACCACTAATACCCCAATCTGCACACGGCAATGGAGACTTCCTGTATCCACGAAAGAGATCATTAGAGGAGAATGTGATCGGATGCTTGCCCAGGGTGTAATTGAACCATCTTCCAGCCCCTGGTTATCGCCAGTGGTCCTCGTCCGGAAGAAGGATGGGACTCATCGTTTCTGCGTCGACTACCGAGGACTAAACAAGATCACTACTCCTGACAGTTATCCTCTCCCACGGATTCAGGAAATCTTGGACTCTGTCTCCGGGAGCTGTTGGTTCTCTGTTCTGGACAGTAGAGGCAGCTTACTGGGCCATCTCGGTACTCCAATGACCGTGAGAAGACCGCATTTTCTGATGGTCAGAGACTCCTGCAGTTTAGGAGGCTTCCTTTTGGCCTGTCGACTGCTCCCTCCACTTTTCAAAGGACCATGAATCTGATACTCTCTTCAGTCCTTGGTCGACACACGTTAGCGTACCTGGACGATGTGGTGGTGGCCTCAAGGACTTTTGGCCAACACTTACAAGACCTACAGGAAACTCTTGGATTGCTGGACAGAGCTGGTATGCGACTCAACGTCGGGAAATGTGAGTTTGCTAAGCGCCAGGTCAAGTTATTAGGTTTTGTCATCGGCGAAGATGGAGTATTTCCCAACTCTGACAAGGTGAAAGCCATAGCAACCATGAAACGCCCTCGTTCGGCAAGAGACGTGCGGCGCTTTTTGGGAGCATGTGGTTTCTTTCGGAAGCATATAAAAGGTTTTGCAGCCATAGCTCGCCCACTAACCTGCTTGACGAAGAAGTCCACACGGTTTCAGTGGGAGGATGCTGAACAGGAAGCATTTGAAACCTTAAAGGAAGCTTTAGTTAGGTCCCCTGTTCTTCAGCTCCCAAACTTAAGTCATCCATTTGAGATACATACGGACGCCAGTGGTCAAGCCCTTGGCGCCGTTCTGCTCCAGAAGAACGAGGATGGTGTGTCTCATGCAGTAAGTTACTGGTCTCGGATACTTAAGGAGGCTGAGATGAGGTATCCAGCAATAGATTTGGAGGCACTTGCAGTTGTTGAGGCTGTCCGAGCCTTCAGTGCTTATGTGTATGGTAGGAGGTCGCATCTGGACAGACCACCAGCCTCTACTGCTGTTTTCTCTAAGAAAACTAAAAGTAACAGCTCAGTAAGTATGCCTATGAACTTGGTGATTATGACTTCACATTGCACTATAAGAAAGGAACTTCTAATCATGTGCCAGACCTTCTTTCTAGACCTGCGGGTGGTGTAGATGAGCCACGAGAGGAGCTTTGTCCCGTTGAACAGGTGCGAGACACTGAGACTGCTAGTTTGCAACCTGTTGAAGAACTGAAAGTTGCAACACTTCCCACGGCTACACAGTCACAGCCTGGCTCTCTCTCACCACTACTTCCTGTGCAACTACCTACAGATGACCAGAATGAAGCACCAAAATCCTTGCCTAGTGTCAATGGGCTCCAAGCAAATGCGGCAAGAACATATGAGGGACCCTATCTGCAAGGACCTCATCAACTGGCTAGAGGGAGAATATCCGCTCCCCAACCTCCAGCAGCCCTATCGAACTTCGAGATTGAAAAGGGGGTACTGTACTTCCTTAGACATCTTCCTGATAGAGTGGTTAACAGATCTTTGTTCCTCAACATCTCTACCCTCAGCATTACACATGGCTCACTGTCCTCCATCTGCGACTCATCCAGGAGCCCTTCGAACTTACCACAACCTCTGCAGCAATTGGTATTTTCCTAATATGCTAACGAGGTCCCAGAAGTATGTGTTGAGATGTGTGGCCTGCCAACGACGAAAGGGGATGGCATCTCGGATACCCTTACACCAGCACCCTCTGCCCACGGCACCCCTAGAACTCGTGTCGGCGGACCTAATGGATCTACGCAGTTTCTGCCAGGGGTTTTCGCTATGTGCTGTCGATCGTCGATCATCATACACGGTTTCTTCAGTTAGTACCATACGTGACAAGTCTGCAAGTCGTGTTTTGGGAGCTTTTGTCGACCGCTTCGTAACGCTGTTCGGCCCACCCGCAAGCTACATACCGACAATGGACTGAGTTCTCGTCTGGTGAATGGCGATCCGTCCTGTCGGCTCTGGCTGTAAAACATTCGCTCTCTGTGGCATATCATCCCCAGTCGAATGGATGATTGAGCGAACCAATCGGACGGTAAAGGACGCCCTGGCGGCCTTAGTTCGACGATCACCTTCACAGTGGCCTCTGTATCTGCCAGCAGTTCGCTTTGCCTTGAATTCTGCCATTCATCGATCAGTATCGGAGCAACCACTATATCTTCTTACAGGCCGGATGGCATTCTTCCCGAGGGGTCTGACCAACGCGCAGGTGGTAGATGAAGAATTGACGGTGCAACGACTCACTGATGCTCGGCGCCTAGCAGTAGAAGTCTCCCAGCAAGTTCATGAAACTAACAAGCGGACTCTAGATAAAGGAGCAACATCAGCGACGCTTTCGAAGGGGATCATTAGTGATGAGGAAGGTTGTAGGACCGCGAGGGGCTCTGCAGGACCGTGGATCGGCCCATGTCCCCATCACTAACAAATTGGGACCCGTCGCTTTCGACGTATTGGAGCTCCAGGGCCACCGACGTAAGGCTCGAGTACATGCAAGCCAACTGAAGCTTTTTGTTCCTCCATCAGAACTACACTTTGCCGGAATAACGAGGAAGTGCATTAGCAGCTAAGGTTATATTACGTCTATGATGTGAGCAAGGTGTGAATGAGAGTGAATGTAGCAATGGATCCAGGTCGCAGGTGGGTTTACTGAGGTATCTTTGTAATACTTAATTTTATGTTCAGTTTTATATTGTTACCTGAACTTTGATAATTTTACGTTAATATTTAGTAACTTTTTACTTTGTTTGATTTTTATGTTCTGATTTACGTTTGTTTTAGTGTCAATCTAATATATTTTATAGTCTGTGTTCGCACGTAGTAAGTTGTCATGTTTATAGCGTATCTAAGTTCTTAAATTTTGTTACAATCTGTAAGGGTTTCTCCAGGGTATTTCGTGGCCTAGGATTAATCTCAGGGAACTAGGGTTACCCAGGTTAATACATGATGACCGAATCTAATCTCGTTTTCTTCCACAGATGTGTATGCCTATCTTGTCTTTGTGTTGCAGCCTGTATCAGAATCGTCACGTGCGGACAGACGACTTTCCATGCTGGGGAAGGAGCTGTAGTGTCCCCGTGAGGGCCAGCAATTTCTAGTTAGACCCCCCATGGCGTCGTTTTCGCTGTGAGAATGGGCGCCACCTATCGAGATATATTTTCCCAAGACATTTTAAACCATTGTTTCAACAGTATATAGTAAAATATCTATACTTTTAATATGGCTAAAGAATCTCCATGTGTATATGTGTATAGCAAAACTAATAACAATAAGAAATGAATATAATGTCTTCCATATGATTGAGACCCACGAATTCCCGCCTCTCGGCCAGTTGATTGTGGCGAGAGGAACTGAGAGGACCTATTTTTACCGCTCTGCGAGATAAGTATTCGAGGATTCGTGTATTTTCATGGTTAGCCCTTTTAACCGGGGATTAATCCGGAAAGGCCACGGGATATTGTGTAGCTTCCTATAAAATAAAGGAAGATCTATTATTATTTTATTTATGTTTGTCTCGCCTACAACTCCAGTTCCTCGGCTCTGAGTTAAACCCCCCTCTATGCTCTAATGAAATATTTTACGCCCCTTTGCACGTATGTTCGTTTGCTTATATTATTTTGATAAGCTCTAGGATTATTGAAAAGGGAGGGGGTCGTCACAGTCAACTCATTCAGTGGTGAAGGGCCGCTCATGATACGGACCCGTACACCACACAGTCTTCCTTCTGCTCACTGCTGCAAACCCACGCCATTTTCAGATTTCAAACCATCTGTACAAATTGCATCTGATCCCCAGTATTTAGAAATGTGCTGAAGAAATTTCTCTCGGACTTCTGCTTCGGATCTCTCCCCTTTCCAGCTCAACTTGATTAGTCCAAGGCGGAAATTGGGGAATCCCAACAGCCAGAACCTTAGAGAGATTTAAATTAAAATCTTCCACAAGATTCCTCATTCTCCTACCATAGGATCGGCTATCCTCAAGGGGGTTGAAAACCAATCTGATGTAGGAGATCCTGGAATCCTTTGTAGTCTCGTGTAGTAAATCAGGTTCATGTATTCTCGGTGTAATGAAAGAGGTGGTTCTCCACTCTCAGCATACAGGGACTCCACAGGTGAAGACCTGAAAGCCCCAGTACAGATTCTGAGAGCTTCATTATGAACCGAGTCTAACATCCAAAGAACAGTGGGAGTTGCAGATGAATAAGCTTCACATCCATATCAACTTACTACGAATAAAGCGCTCGTCACCCCAATAGTTGAGCGGTCT
>NW_023663366.1:0-15021 GCF_015228065.2 Penaeus monodon
CCCCCCACAAAAACACACACAAAACAAAACACCCCACACACAAAAAACACCCCACACAAAACCAAAACACACACACACACACCACACACACACAACACACCCCACCCACCCCAAAACCCCCACCCCCACACCACACACAAAAATTATGCACATATATTTTATGCACATGTATAAAAACCCAATAATAACAATATATAATAAATATATATATATATTTATATATATATATATATATATATTATATATTTTATAATATAAAATATATAAAATATATATATATATATATATAATAAATATAATATATTATATATAATATATATATATATATATATATATATTATATATTATATAATTTATATTAATATTTTAAATTTTATATAAAAATTATATATATGTAATATATATGTGTATATAATATGTGTTTTAAAAATTTTCTATATATATGTGATTATGTGTTTTGTGTGTGTGTGTGTGTGTGTGTGGGTGTGTGTGTGTGTGTGGGGGGGTGGGGTGTTGGGGGTTGGTGTGTGTGGGTTTTGTGGGTCTTTTGGGTGTTGTGTCTTTGGGGTGTGGGTGGGGGGTGGGGTGTGTGTTTGTGTGGGTGGGGTTGTGTGTGTGTGTGTGTGTGTGGGGTTTTGTGTGGGTGGGGTGTGTTTTGTGTGTGAAATAGTTTATATTATGTTAAAAATAAATATCTGTATACATAATGGGGGCTTTGGGGTATATGTATTTTGTATATATATATAAAAATATATTTTAATTATATATTTTAATATATTTTATACACACACACACCACACCAAACAAAACCCCAAACACAATACCCAAATAGATCTAAAACGAAGCGATACCGACGCCCCCCCCCCCCCTTTCCAGGGGCCAAAAGGGGCCCAAAGGGTCCTCCCCAAAATGTCAACGTAAAAAATGTCGGGGCCCTTTTTTCCCGGGTTTGGGGAACGCGCCCACCTAAACCCCCCCCCCCAATCACCCCACCCCAAAACCCACAACACCACACACACACACACCACACACACACACCCCCAAAAACACACACCACACACAAACACACACACACCCCCCAACACAACCCACACAAAAAAGACACACACACACACAACACCAACATCTACACTCTACACAACACACACACACACACACACACACACAAAACCAACCCCAAAACACCCCGCCCCGCACGCACGCACCCCACGCACGAAACGCACGCACCCCACACACAACACCCCAAAAACCCACCGCCTGGCACGTAAGGGTTTCGGGGGACGAAAAAGGAAAAAGCGGCCCAGCGGTAGGCCCCAAACCCTCGCGAAAACCCTGCCAATTCGAAGCAAGCCATGTGAAGCCAAAGCAAAATCAGAGCGGATCCTATAAAGGACAGGCAAACGTGCGTAATCAAGCCCCGAAGGAAGCCGAGCCAAGCCGAAAAAAGGCAAGCCGCCGAAACCCCTGTTTCCATAAAGGTAATAATCAAAACAATTCAAAGGGAATAATGAACCAAATTTTAAGGCAATAATGGGCCCAAATTTAAACCCCGACCAATTAGGGTTTTTGGGCCGAGCGGGGAACCGGGGGGTTACTATGCGCCAGGGTTTTGCAAGGGTTGGGTGTAGCGGCGGAACGGGGGGGGGGGGGGGGGAGGATAGGGGGGAAAGGGTTTTAGGGTTTGGGGATAACCAAAAATTGAAAAAAATTTTGGGGGGGGCTTAGGGTTTCTGGAAGCTTCTTTTTATTTTTGAAAAATAGGACCCAAAGGAGACTACTCCAAAACCTTTGAGGGGGCCCTTTTTTTTTTCATGGAAATCGACCAGTAAAAACTAATCTCTTTCCAAAAACAAACCCCTGCTTCGGGAAAAACGAAACCGCTTGCCCCCTAAAAGAACTCAAAAAACCTTCGGAGCCCGGGAGCGAAAAGCCATTTAAAAAGAAAAGGCGGCCGGAGGAAAAAAAAGCTTGCAAAGGGCAAACCCTGCGCAGAAAAATGACAAAGGCTTGAGTTCAAACGCCGGCGTATTTGCCTTCAGGAGCACGGGGCCAGTTTGGGTCGAGAAATGTCAACAGACGGCTGATGTAAATATAACAAACCCACATGCAAACACGCTAATGGACGCTTCGAACGGATACGTTTACACAAAACAAAAAAAAAAAACAAACAAAAACAAAACCCACAAAACAAAAGACAAGCAAAAGGTCTAAGAAAGAAGACAAAAAAAGAGAAAATCAAGGTAAAAAACGGACCAAACAAACACTGGACCGCCGAACAATTCACATCCCGAGAACAGGGGCGTAGCGTCCACGCATTCCATCAAACCCTTGACAAGAACCTTCGCGGGTCACCTTGCAAGCGCCTTCTGGGCCGAGGTGACCGAAAAACCCCTTTCACGCAACAGGAACACGGGAAAAACAAAAAGCAAGAAATGAAATCAAACACGAACAACAAATTACGACAAGGCGATCTGTCAGCGGTCGACCAGGCGCGGCGGAGAACGGTTTTCACTTTGTTTGTTTTCAGACGAAGGGAAGATAGAGGCAGATGGGCAAGAGAGTCGGATATAATAAATCAGTAGGAAAACATTTAAAAAATGTGAAATAATGAAACGAAAAAGAAGAGCGACATTATGATTAAAAGACAGGTAGATTAGCCTAATCACTAGCAGAGGAGATAGATGCCTGAATAAAAAAAAAATCCTTGTGAACGAATACTTACGACGGCCCAAGAACCGATACAGGTGTCAGGGAGAATGCACAGCCGAGAGGAAGGAAAAAACGACACCGTAAACAAAACCGCTCGCTTTCTAGACCGCCTCTGGGGCTCACGTAAAACTGTCCAAGGTCGCCGCAAGAACACGCACACGATGTCAACACGTCGCTCAATACGCACACACGGACGCACTCTCGCCTCTCTCGTGCTTGGGAGCCGCCGCAAAAACACTTTGATGCCATCGCATGTAATGTATCCTTAACTGCAAGCATGCAATAGCAAATACTAATGATATTGGACAATTAAAAGTGCAAAAAAACTGAAGTCCTGGACGATGTTCATTTCTTTCGCAGGGATCACGTTGCTGCCTCTTGTACGCTCCGTCCTGAGTCCTGTGGGATCGGGCCGTACAACAGCAACGTACAGGAGGGCGGTATGGCAGGCTTTTATCAAGGACAGGTCGTTTGCACGTGGACAAGCAACTTTTCGACACTTTTTAAAACACATAAATAGACAGGAGGGGACAAGAGAGGCAAGGTGAAACACAAACAGACATAAAAGCAAAAATAAACTGTACATGCACACGTACACAAGCACACCACAGACACGGATACAGACACAGCATCTTGGTACACAACACAAACACGACTCACCCAAACCGAGGAACAAAAACAACCACAAGCAAGAACACCCCAAAAGGATACATTACACCCAATCAATGTCAAGGAAAAAAAACAATGGTGGAAAAAACAAGTAAAAAAAAAACAATGCAAAAAAAATAATAATGAGAAAAAAATGGGGGAAAAAAAAGCAGCAAAGAAAAGAGAAAAAAAAATTAGAGGAAAGAAAAAAAAAATCTGCCCCGCAACACCGTTAAACCAAGGTGCCGCCGAGATATCATACGGCGCGCTCCTTGGGCATGAGAAACGCGGTCCGTTCTGATGTGGCCGATCCGCCCGTTTAGCGGATCAAGTATATATTCATTTCACACGTTTTTAAAAGAGTCTAAATCGTCCCTTCGCCTTCACTAGTTCTGGAAAAACTAAAAGTCACTACCGATTTTCCACGTGGATTTACTTGGTTACTTTATCAATGGTTGAATGAACTAATTCCCTTTGGTGGAAATGCAAACAGTAAGCAAGTTTTAAATGCATTAATTACCGAAATGCTATGATGGCAAATAATCTTACCGTATAAATAAAAGTCTACGTCTCTCCCACGCCCCTTCAATAACCGAACCGTACATCAATGTTAAATTTGTGCGCGAAATACAAACAGACCTTGAAAATAAACTGAAATCACAAGAACACAGCACCCCGTCTTTCAACCCAAAAGAAAACACCCAGAGTATAAATCACAAGTACATACAGTCATAAAAATGAGGAAAAAAAAACAGCAGGTAATGAAACGACGATCTAGCAATATCGGGCGCCCAGCCCAAGACACGAACCCAATCATGGATAAATCCTTTCTAAAGCCGATAACAACAGCTCAGCTATAATCAGATTGCCAAATTATCCCTTACTGAGAAACCGTCTTGAGGGTTACAGCCCGGGGCGGCCCGGGAGTGAAGCCGTTTCAGCGAGGACGGACACGGGAAGCACATTGCTATGGAGGGCTTCGCAACGGGGGGTGTTGCTTCGGACAAACTTGCACGAGGTTTGGCCACTTGTTCTGCGTCTATTATGTATTCTATAACCAATATTAACTTTGATTCTTATCTCTGTTTGTCGGACGATGGCGTTGGCGTTTTATAACTTGAAATACCACGAGGAAAAAATAATATTGTACCGCCATTATTACGTATCATAGTTATATCGATTGGGAAAAAAAAAGTTATCATATAACACAAATGGACTTGTCAAGTTTTACGTAAGTCCTAATGTGATACAAAAAAATAAATTAAAGAAACATTTAAATCACAAATGTAAGCAAAAAATAAACAAACAAGGTATCGGTCGGCTCTTACAAGAGCACCGCATAAACACGCCTAAAAGGAAGAAAGGTAAATAATCAAATCAGTTACAACTCTACCTTCAACAAAGACAAAAAAAAAAAAAAAAAAAAAAAAAAAAAAAAAAAAAAAAAAAAAAAAAAAAAAAACAAAAAACAAGAAAGAAAAAAAAAATTAATAACAAATAAAATAAACCGAGAGAATACGATAGCGAACACTCCACCTCTGAGGAAGTTCGTGTACTCGGCCTGCCTGCTGAGGCCCGTGCGCATCATGGATCGTATGGAAGCACTTCCGGTCGATGGCGTACAGCTTGCATCCCGTCGCGGTGGGGGGGGGGGGGGGGGGGGGTGCTTAGTGGTGTAATGGCCACGCAATCAGGGGCGTGAATAGCCAACTTTTGCTTTCATGATGTTTACACGGCAACTGTATTGAATAACATTTGTGCTAGATCGAACACATAAATGTGAAAAAAGGTACAAAGGTAACGTAAAACTAAGAAAAGAGAAGAAAAGGCATGCGGAGAATAAACGAAAGAAACAGGGAAACGGGAAGAGAAAAGATGGAAAACATCACAAAGATAAGCAAAGAGATTCCCCCCCACCCATGTTCCCCATTCGCTCTGGAGGGGGAAGAGAAAAGCCGTCAAAGCATAAGAAAACGGGCCCCCCCCCTCCCCCTCTCCCTCGTTTGGCTCTCGTCCTCACTCAGATAAGAAAAAAGCTTATCTGCATCAAAAATATTCCTTTCGTTGTTCGCTCTCACTACCCTACACTCCTTCAACTACACTATTAAGAGGAAGAAAAAAAAAAAAAAAAAAAAAAAAAGGGGCGTTAACACCACCCCCCCCGCCACTACATACCATCTCCTACAGAATAAAAAATAAAATCATATGAAATAATTCGAAGTGCTTGCTCCGTTCTGCCTCTCCCTGTCGTTTCCTCTGAACAAAGGCAAGGACCCTGCCTTCTTCCTTCCTCCCTCCCTTCCTCTTTCCTTCTTTCTTCGTCCTTCCTTCTCCTGTCCTTCCTTCCCTTCTTCCTTCTTTCCTTCTCCCTCCCGCCCTGTCCACCCTGCATTCCTCCCTTCCTTCCCTCTTCCTTTCCTTCCTTTCCTTCTGTCCTTCCCTTCCTTTCTTCCTTCTTTCCTTCCTTCCTTCCTACCCTGCCCCTACCTCATTCCCTTTTTTTCTTTCTTTTACTTCCTCTTTTCTTTCTTCCTCCCTTCCTACCTACCTTCTACTAACTTCTTTTCTCCCTTTCTTTATTTTTCTTACTTACTTCTGTCCTTCCTTCCTCCTTTCCTTCTTCTTTCCTCCCTCCCCTTCCTTCCTTCCTTTCCTTATCTTATTCCTGCTCCTTCTTTCTTCCTTCTTCCCTTTCTTCCTTCTCTCTTTCCTTTTCCTTCTTTTCTTACTTACGTTACTTTCTTCTTTTTTTTTCTTCCTTCATCCTTCCTCCCTCCCTCTATCGATTCCCCAAAACTCAAATCACGAAAGATGGACACAGAAAAGAAGAAGAAGTTAAAACGAGGAAGAAGAAGAAGAAGAAAAGAAGAAGAAGAAGAAGAAGAAGAAGAAAGAAGAAAGAAAGAAGAAGAAGAAGAAAGAAGAAGAAAGACGAAGACGACGAAGAAGAAGAAGAAGACGAAAGAAGAAGAAAAAGAAGAAAGAAGAACAAAGATAGCGAACACGGAAACGAAAGGAAAGGACCATGATTTAGAGCAAAACTTACCTTTTATCGTGGGCCGTTCTCTTGCAGTTATACAAAACAGCCAGTTCGCCGAACACCTTCCCGGGAGACATGTGGCTGATCACCTTCCCTTCTTTTGCTGACCTCCACGCGCCCATCTGGGAGGACGAGGGAGAAAGAGAGGTTAATGACTGGGAGGGAGAGATGGATGACTAATGGAGAGAGAGAGAGAGAGAGAGAGAGAGAGAGAGAGAGAGAGAGAGGAGAGAGAGAGAGGAGGAGAAGAGAGAGAGAGAGAGAGAGAGAGGAGAGAGAGAGAGAGAGAGAGAGAGATGAATGATAGTAAGACTTATTTTAGAGGGAGGGATGTGAAGAGAACGATACAGGTGATGGGGAATGTAGTTGCGGTGGTATTAATAATAAAGATGGTATGATCATAAAAACATATAAGAAACTGAACAATAACAATTATAATACTAATGATAATGATGATGACGACGACGATGAAGATGAATATAATAATAATAATAATAATAATAATATAATATAATAATAATAATAATAATAATAATAATAATAATAATAGAAATAAAAAGAATAAGAATAATAACAGCGATTACTACTATTACTACAACTAGTTTATAATAAAACACCGACAGCCCGCACCATGGACCTCCCCAAGTCCCCACTCGACCTTCGAGAGCAACAACCCGCGGGCGAGGCGCAGGACCCGAGGCGCAGGACCCGAGGCGGCAGGACCCGAGGCGGCCCGACGCTCTTGTCCCCCCCCTTTGTCCGCGGGCAAACGCTCCCAGCTCCCAGTCACACGGCTGTGATTTTTTTACCACACAAAGAGGGAAGAAAAAAAAGAGGAAAAAAAAAGGGCCCTTTTCACCCCTGCTCCTCCTCCCCTCGGCCCCTCCTCTTAGCCTCCTCCTCCCCTACCCTCCCCCTCTTCAGAGGATGATTTATATGGCGTCAAAATCCTTGCCTTTGGCCAGGAAGCGCTTTCCCGCTTATGGCCGGAAGAAAAAAAGATTGCTTTCGGGGCGGACGCATTGGGTTTAGGCCTACGTCGCTCGGGTCCCACTGGTCCTCTCTTGCTACAGTTTAAAACGGGGACGAAAACGGACCAAAAATATATTAATAAAATAAATGCAGGAGTAAGAAATTACCATAACAGAAAAAAAAAAAACGAATAATAGACCAGCCATAAAAAAAAAAAAAAAACTAAATATAAATTTTATATATATATATATATATATATATAAATATATTTAAACAACCAATAAAAAAATGCTAATTTATAGGGCGAAGGCCCTATAAATAGCATTTGCCATAATAACCCCGCCTGTGAAGAGCCTGGGCAAGCATAAACGTGCTGCGAAGACAAACACAGCGGAGTGGACACGAATAACAAAACATCGTGCTATCAAATATCAAAAACATGTTTTCCTCATTTCCCGCCCCGGAAACGCCGAAAAGGGGGAAAGCCCCTCCACTCCCAAGAAAGCCCATTTTTTTTGCAAGCGAAAAACACCTTGCCGGAACCTCAAAAGCCCCCAAAACCAATGCAAAAATCAACAAGCAAGAACCCCTCCCCTTGAAGGCTCTCGGGTTTAAAGGGGGACGAATTAGGGGAAAACCCCGCGGATCTCGGACCCCTAATCGTTTTTTTCCCGGGTTCAGGGGCAACCAAAAAAGAAAAAGGGCCCCACCCCAAGCTACGCTAAAAAAACAGAAAACCAAAAACAATGCAAATTGTGCCCTTCCATAAAAACAACCCTTTTTTAAGGGGGGCCCCCCGTGGGGGGAACATAAAAGGACGCCCCCCCGCATGGCGTAAGAAAAACAAAAAACGGGGGATCAAAAAAAAGCCCCCCCCCGCCGGCCTCTTAAAAACAACCCCATAAAACCCCGGGGGGGGTCCCGTTAAAAAACCCCCCGGGGATTTCCAACCTCCCGGCTTCGAAAAAAACGCTTGCCCAACCGGGTGGGGGTTTGAAGGGAAACGCCGTTAAAAAGGGGGCCATTACCCCCCCATGGGCGTGACGAAGGGAAACCCTTTTCGGTCGGGAAACCTTTTCGGGGGTCCTGCCCTCTTTCTGGGGGACTTGGAATCGCCTGAAAAAATTGGGCTGAATTCGGGGCCCTGGTTTTGGCAGGGAAAAAAAACCCTTGGTAAGTACGTTAAAGGGGGAGGAGGGAAGGGAGGAGGGAGGTTTTGGTTCCCCTAGGTAAGGGGAGGGAGGGTTTTCTCCGGCCCGCACCCCGCTGGAAAAAGGTTCCCCGTCCAAAGCGGGAAAAAAAAACGGGGGTCCGAAAAAAAAGTGGGAATTCGGGAACCTATTGGGTTTGCTTTGTAAAGGGGAAAAACCAAGGTTTTACGGGGAAAGGGGCTTTGCAATTTTCCTGGGGAGACTTTGTTTTTTAAATTTATCCTTTATTTTTTTTCTGGAGGAAAAATTGCCAATTTTAAGGTAGGGAGGGAAGGGCGGGGAGGGGGAAGAGGGGAAAGGAAGAAAGAGAGAAAGAAGGGGGGAAGGAGAAGGAGAAAGAGAAAGAGGGGCGGGGAAAGAGAGAAAGAGAGAGAGAGAAAAGAGAAAAGGGGAAGAGGAAGAAGGGGAAGAGGGAAAAAGAAACCTTTCCTCGGCAAGGAAAAAAAAATAAAAGCCAAAAAAAAAAAAAATTTCGGCCCCCCCCCCCCCCCGAGCAATCTATGGGTTGCCTCCTGCTTCCCCCACCTTTCCCCAAACCCCCAAAGTTTTTTCGAGGGGCCCCCCAAGGGGGCCCCCCCCCCCTTTTTTTCCCCCTTTGGAGAAAAACCCTTTTTTGTTTTTTTTAAGGGTTGGGCCTTTTTTTTTTTTTTACCCCCCGGAGTGGGGCCCACCAAAAAAGGGGGAAAACTTTGCAAATGTGGCGGCCGGTGACTTTTTTTTTTTTTTTTTTTTTTTTTTTTTTGCATAAAAAAAAATCAATCCACTATCTTTTATGTTTTAATTAAAAAATTGGGAACTTTTTTAAGCAAAAAAAAAAAAATTTAAACGATTAAAATATAAAAAAAAAACCCCCAAAAAAGAAAACCTGGATGATAAATAGAAAAAATTAAAATGATGATTAAATAGGGACAAATATTAAATGGGGGCCGAAAAAAACAATAAGTCAAAACAAAATTAAAACCCTAAAAAAAACAAAACAAGGGCCGAGGCAAAAAGTAATAAAAAAAAAAAAAAAAATAATAAAAAATTAATTTTCAAAAAAAAAATGGGCAAAAAAAAAAAAACTGCCAAAAGGGGGGTTTTTTTTATTTGATTCGTAGGGGGAATCCCCCATTTTTACCAAACCAATTAAATAGGGAAAATTTTAAAAAAATTTAATATAAAAAATTATTAATTTTCCCCGCTTTTTCACGCCGAAAACGCAGCCAAGCAACCCCCACACCCCCAAAAAACCAACCACAACCAAACCACCACCACCCCAAAAACCCAAAAAACCACACAAAACAAACAAACCCCCCCCCCCCCCCCCCCCCCCAAAAAACCCCAACCACAAAACCCCCCCCCAAAAAAAAAAAAACCCCCCCCCCCCCCAAAACCCCCCCCAAAAAAAAAAACCCCCCCCAAAAAAAAAAAAACCCCCAAAAACCCCCCCCTTTTTTTTTTTTTTTAAACCCCCAAAGGGGCCCCCTTTTTGGGGGAAAGGGGGCCCCCAAAAACGGTTCCGGGCAAAGGGGGGGGGAATAAAATTTTTTCCCCCCCCGGAAAAATTTTTTTTTTTTTGGTTTTTTAAAAAAAAAAATTTTTTTTTTTTTTTTTTTTTAAAGAAAAAAATTTTAAAAAAAATTGGGGTTTTTTTAAAAAAATTTTAAAAAAAAAAAAATTTTTTTTTAAAAAATTTTTTAAAAAAAAAAAATTTTAAAAATTTTTCCCCCTTTTTCCCCGGTTTCCCCCCCCCTTTTTTTTTTTTCCGGGGGGAAAAAAAAAATTTTTTTTTTAATTTTTTTGGGGCCCAACCCCCCCCCCCGGGGGGGGTTTTTTTTTTTGCCCAAAAAAAAAAAAGAAAAATTTCCAAAAACCCCCCTTTTCCCCCCCCCCGGGGGGGCCCCGGGCGGAAAAAAAACCCCAAACCCCCCCCCCCGGGGGGGGGGGGCCCCCCCCCCCACCCGGGGGGGGGGGTTTCCCCCCCCCCCCGGGTCCCCGGGGGGGGGGGGGAAAAAGGGGGGGGCCCCCCCCCGGGAGGGTTTTTCCCCCCCGGGGGGGGGGGGTTGGGGGGGGGCCCGGGGCCCCCCTTTTTGGGGGGGGGGGGTGGGTTTTTAGTCCCCGGGGGTTTTTTTTCCCCGCCGGGGGGCCCCCGGGGGGGGGGGGGCCCCCCCCCCCGGGGGGCCCCCGGGGGGGGGCCCCGGGGGGTTTTGGGCCCGGGGGGGGGCCCCCCCCCCCCCCCCACCCCCCCCCCCCCCCCCAACCCCCAAACCCCCCCCCCCCAGGCCGCGGGCCCCCCCAACCCCCCCCGGACCCCCCGGGCCCCGGGGGGGCCGGGGAAAATGGGCCGGAGGGGCCTTTCCCCCTTCGGCAAGCCCCGGTTTTAAAACCGACCCGGTTTTCCCCATTCAAAGGGAAAAGGGAAAGGGCCCCCCCCCCGATCAAAAAAACCCGGGGGGAAAGCCAAAATGGGCCCCCGGGAAACCCAAAAATTCCGGGGAAAAAAACGGGGGGTGAATTCCCAACCCCCCCGGGGAAGGGGAAAAAGGGGAAGGGGAAAAACCCCAAAATTTCCCCCCAACCCAAGGGGGGGGGGCAAGGGGGAAAGGGCCCCCCGTTTTTTGAAAAAAGGGAAAAAAAAGGAAGGAAAGGAAGGGTTTAAAGGGTTTTAAAAGGGGGGCCCTTTGGGGGGGTTTGGCCGCAGGCCAAACCTCCCTGGCTTGGGCCGGGGGGGGGGGGGCCAAGGGGGCGCCGGAAAAAAAAAACCCCCCGGAAAGTTTTCCGTGGGTTTCCATTTAATTTTTTTTTTTTCCTTCTTCCCCTCTTTTCCCCCTTCCTTCCCTCCCCCTTCCCTTTCCCCTTTCTTCCCCCCCCTCCTTTCTTCTCTCCCTTTTCCCCCCCTTTTGTGGTGTGCTGTGGTTTTTTTGGGGTGGGTGGGGGGGGGGGGGGGTTTGGGGGGGTTGGGTTTTGGTGGTTTTGGGGGGTGGGTGGGGTGTTTTGGGGGGGGTGGGGTTGCCCGGGGTGTTTTGTGGGGGGTGGGTGTGGGGGTTGTTTTTTTGGGGTGGGGTGGGTGGTGTTGGTGGTGGGTGTGGTTGTGTGGTTGGTGGTGGTTGGTGGGGTTGTGGTTGTTTTCTGGGGGGGGGGGTTGGGGGGGGTGGGGGGGTTTGGGTGGGGTTTGGGGGGGGTGTTGTTTTGGGTGGGGTTTTTGGGGGGGTGGGGGTGGGGTGTTGGGTTTGGGGGGGGGGGGGGGGTTGTTGGGGGGGGGGGGGGGGGGGGGGGGGCCCCCCCCCCCAAAAAAAAAAAAACCCCCAAAAAAAAAAAAAAAAAAAAAAAAAAGCCCCCCCGGGGGGAAAAAACCCCCCCCAAAAAACCCCCCCCGGGAACCCAAAAAAAACCCCCAAAATGGGGGTGGAAAGTTTTTGGGGGTTTTCCCGGGGGCCTTGCCCCCCCCCCCTTTTGGGAAAAAATTTTTTTTTTTAAAAAAAATTTAAAAGGGCTTTTGGGGGCCCCAAAAGGGGGGGTTTTTTTTTTTTTTTTTTTTGGGGTTTTTTTTTTTTTTTTTTTAGGTTTTGGGGGGGTTTTTTTTTCCCTGGGGGGTGGGGGGTTTTTGTGTGGATTTGTTTTGTGGTTTGGGTCGTGGGGGGTTGTGTTGTTGTTGGGTAAAATTGGGTTTTTTTTGCCTTTTTTTTATGGGTTGGTTGGGGGTTTGTTTGGGTTTTGGGTTTTGTGGGGGGGGTTTTTTTGGTTGTGGGTTGGGGGGTGGGCCCCCCGGGGGGGGGTTTTTAAAGGGGGGGGCCCTATTTTAGCCATTTTAAAAAAAACGGGAAAAAAAAATAACAGTTTTCAGCAAGGCCCAAAAAAAAAACCGGGAAAAAACCCCAAAAAAAAACGAAATTTAAAAAATTTAAAAAAAAACCCGCCCAAAAAAAAAGGGAAAATTTTTGGGGTTGGGGTTTTTTTAATTTAAAATGGGGAATTGATTTTAAGAAAAAATGAAGAGTTTAAAAAAGGGGGGGTTTAGATTTTGGGAAAAAATGCCTTTTTAAATCAAGTGGGGGGGGAAATTTTTGGGGAAAAATCGGAGGGGGGAAAGGGGGGAAAAACACCTTTAAACGGGAATTGGGGAAAAAGGAAGGTAAAAAGGGAATTTTAAGGGGAAAAGGATTAAAAAAAAAAAGGAAAAAAACTTTATGGGTTAAAGATTTAAAGAAAGGGAAAATTTTTGGGGAAAAAATGGGAGACAAAAAACAAAGGGGGGAAGGGAAAGGTTTTGGAAATTTTTCCCAAAGGGGGGAAAACAAAAAAGGGATTTTATTGGGGGCCCCCTTTTTTGGGTGGTTTTTTTCAAAGGCTGCAAAAAATTTGCAAAAAAAACCCCGGGGGTTAAAAGGAAAAAATAAAAATTTTTAAAAAAAAAGGCCCATGGGAAAAAGGCGGGGAATTGAAGCTGGGAAAAAGGGGGGGGGGAGGGGAAAAAGGGTTTTTGGGAAAAAAAAAAAAAAAAATTTTTAAATGATTTTTAAAAAAAAAAATTTAAAAAAAAAGGGGGGAAAAAAAAAGGGGGGGGAAAAAAAAAAAAATTGGGGGGGGGGAAAAAAAGGGAGGGGGGGAAAAAAAAAAGGGCCCCAGGGCCGGGCAAAAAACTTTGGGGCCGGGGGCCCCTTCAAAAACCCGGGAAAGGTTTCCCCCCTTTTTTTAAAGAATTTTTTTTTGGGGGGGCCCCCCCCGGGTTAAAAAACCCCAAGGGGTTTTTTTGGGGGGGGGGGAATTTTTTTCTTTTTCGGGACACATTGAAAACAAAATGTACTAGCTGTACATTTTGGATTTCCCCAATTTTCAAAAGAAAGGAATTTTTTTTGGATGAAAATTAAAGGTTAAAAGACCCTAGATTAAGAAATCCAAAGGGAGGGAATGAAAGGGGAAAAGCAAAGCTTTTTGATTCAAAAAAAATGACAAGGGAAAAGGAAATTAGAGCTCAGTTTTTTTTAATGACAAGGGTTATTATATTGTTTCGGCAGAAGAAAAAGAAAAGGTCGGATGTTGGGGAATTTAAATTAAGGGTGACGCTTGATAAAAAAAAAAAAATAATTTCCATAATAATTACCGGGACCAACATTAGGAAGGGAACTGAGGGGGATAGAGAAAAGGGAAAGGGTTGGGGAGGGGAAAAGGAGGGGGCCTGGGGAAGGAAAGGGGGGAAGGTAAATGAGAAAAAAATAGTGGGGAGGGGGGGGAAAATGGGGAGGGAAAAAAGAAAATGGAAAAGGGAAAAAGGGAAAGTGGGAAGGGAGGGGGAAAGGGGAGAGCGGAGGGAAGGGAGGAAAAGGCAGCAAGAGGGCCGGGCCAACGACCCAGCCCTTCCAGGGGAACCGGGGGCCCGGTGGTTATCCCAGAAGGGCCCGGTCCGCTTTCCGGGCGACCGACATTTTTCCCTTCCCGCGCGGCCGCCCCCCTGCTTGTTCGGAGTTTCAAAAGGCCCCCCTTTTTCTCTCTTCCCGTTTTTTAATTTCTGGCTTCGTGGGGGAATTTTGTGGATCATTAAATTTCAGAATTTGGGGACTGGGGGCCCTCGCCCCAAACGGCCGGAAAAAAAGGGGAACTTCGCCCGAACAGATCGCGGTTGGAAGTTGGAAAATCCTTGCGGGAGGGGGCCCTTCGGGCGCGGGAACGCCTCTCGGGGGCCCAAACCAAAAAAAGGCACTCGGCCCTAGCAGAAAAATTGTCTTTTTTCGTGGACTCGGGCAAAACAAGGTTGGTAAAAAGTTGGGACATGCCATAAAAACGCACGTTAAAAAAACTTACAGCCCAAACTCCCAGGAAAAAAAAACCACAACCACGGTCCCACAAAAAAACACCACCGGGACCCCCCCTCCCAAACACCCCCCGGCCAAACAGGCATAATGCCATATCAGCTTTAAAGCTTGAAGTTTTTGAGTCCCCCCCTTCAAGGAGAAAAACATTTGTTCCTTACCATATTTTTTTATTCCACAAAAATTAAATATTTTTTGAGCTTATCCATAAACTTAAAAAAAAAATAGTCCCCCCCCCCAGCCCTGAAAATTCTAGGGTATTTTCCCAAACCCAACCAAACCCAACGGGCCGTTTATCCCAAGTAAAATGGTTTAAAAAAAATGTTGCGAATATTTTTCATTAAAGTGTTTAGGGAAAAACAAACATTTTAGATATTTTAGAATTTTTTGAAAAAGTTTTTTCTTTTTTGCAACAAAAAAATTTATTGGTATTAAAAAGATTGAAAAACTGGGTGGGATTTGAAAAATTATAGAATGGGGGAGAAAAAGGAATGTTGGGGAAAACAAAAAAGGAATAATTTTGGGAAAAGAGAAAAAAAACAAAGAGAAAAAAGAAAAGGGGAAGGAGGGGGAGAGGATGAGGGGAAGGGGGAGGGGAAGAGGAAATGGAAGAGAGAGGAGAAAGAGGGGGGGAGAGGGGAGGAGAAGGAGA
>NW_023663367.1:0-15020 GCF_015228065.2 Penaeus monodon
CAAAAAATTTCTGATAATTGGCATTTTTTTTTTACTCCTTCCAAAACATGAACAATTTATTTTTTATCATGGTTGATCTTGAGCGAGATATTTCCCTTGAAGCGTCTTTTTTCCTAAACACATTTTCGTAAGTTACTTGGGAGATTATGCAGGGTTTCCCACTCCACAGCAAATTTTCTGCCCCCCTTACCCGTCTCCCCCTCCCAAAGGCGCAGATTATGGGACCCCCTTCCTAAAGTCTGTTCCTCTCGATAAGTAGGCTTTCCTCTTTAAAGGAAACTTCTCTCCTTTTAGACGATTTTTACAAAAAAAACTGTTCTCTAAGCCTTTTTTTCTTTTATTTTTTTTAAGATGCAAAAATTTTTTTTATGCACTTAAAGCGCGGGGTTCTGTTAGTCGTTTCGTTACTGATATTTTTTTATCTTAGCAGTTTACTATCCATATTGGTCTCAAGAATACTCCTTGTAAATACGTGTATTGTTTTTTTGTTGATGCCTTTGTGTACGTACCTAGGGTGTCTGCCGCGCATTTGTATGTATGCGGTTTGTGTATTCGTATAAAAATGTAGTTTTGCTTCGCGTAAAAAGAAAAAAAGAAAAAAAAAGAAAAAAAAACAAGACACAACAAGACGAATACACAATTCTTATCAACGCAAAACCAAACACAGCATCCAATACCTCCGAGAGAATGGGAAAAGTCTGACAAAAACCGAAAAACAGCGCCGCAGACGGACATTACGAAAAAATTTATAGCGGGGGAAGGGCAAACACATCATTCGTTTTTTTTTTATTTTTTTCCCTCGAGTTCATAAAAATGGTTTATAGTGCCACCTTTTTAGATTTCCTCACCACCTCCGTCCGCAGGAGGGGGAAAACATTTTCCAAAAACTCGGGGGTGGGACCGCGTGACCCCCCTCCGAGTCACTCGCGGGCTTGGGGTGAGGGCGACGCTGATATTTGGGATGTACCCTTTTATTTTTTCATTGTTTTCTCTTTCGTGCCTCTCTCTTCTGTTTATTCCTTTTTTCTTTTCTTTCTTTTCTTTCTACCTCCCCCCCTTATTTTTTTAAAAAATTTTATCTCTTTTCTTTTTCCTTTTTTCACTTATTTTTGACTCATTTCCTTTATCGCTTCACTTTTTTTTTAATTGTGGCATTATGAAGTCACGTCCTTTGTTACTGTTATTTTCATTATTTCGTTTTTGTAAAAATTGTTTTGTTTTGAAGTATTACTAAATCGTAACTCGAGTCGCTGTTATTAAAGGCATTCGTCTTCTAAACTTTAAAAATTTAATGTAAACAAAAATATGAAACGATGAATAATTAATATTTTTTTGTTTTTTTATTTTTAAAGAAATAAATTTAAAAACAAAAATAATGATAAAATAATAAAATAGCATAATAATAATAAAAAATATAATAATAATAATAATAATAATAATGATAAAGTAATGATAAAGATAATGAATGATAATGATAATGATAATGATAATGATAAGATAAAAAATAATAATGATAATAAAAAGAGCGTATAAGCAGGAGTAAACATAAAGATAATAACACAAAATTAAAAAAAATAACCACACACACACACACCAAACCCCACAACACACAACACACACACACACACACACACACCCCACCATACACAACCGCCCGCGCAAAAAATACAATATATATGTGTATATATATATATATATATAATATAATATATATATTATATATATATATATAATATATATATTATTATAATATATTATAATATCTATTTTTATATATTATATTTTATTATATATATATATATATATATATATATATAATATTGATTTATATATATATGTAATATTGATTTATATATATAAAATAATAATATATATTTTTATTATAATGGACAAAATAAAAAGTCATAATATAAATATATATTATTTTTTATATTTATTATTCTTATTTTTGTTGTGTGTTGTGTGGTGTGTGTGTGTGTGTGTGTGTGTGTGTGTGTGTGTGTGTGGGGTTTTGTGTGTGGGTGAGTTTGTATGTGTGTATGTGTGGGGTGGGTGTGTGTTTTGGGGTGTTGGGAAAGTTGTGTGTTTATGAAAACACAAAATCTAATAGATATAAAATAATATATTATATATATATATTTTATATAATGTATATTGAACACACACACATTACACACTCACCACACTACCACACCCCAAAAACCCCCCACCCACAAACACACCACACATACACACACCACACACACCACAATTTTGTGTTTGTGTATAAAATATATATATATATATTTTAAAAATTATAATATATATATTATTATATAAATGTTTTGTGCTATTATATATTATATATATATATTATATATAATTTTATATATTATTATTTGTGTGTGTGTGTGTGTGTTGTGGTGTGTGTGTGTGTGTGTGTGTGTGTGTGTGTGTTGTGGTGTGTGTGTGTTGTGTGTGTGTTTGTGTGTGTTACAATTGGCACACATTTTTATACACCACATCATGTATATACATCCCCCTATATATATATATTAATAAAAATATATTATTAATTATATATATATATATATATTATATATATATATGTACATTTATCCACCCAAAGACACACACACACCAAAAACACGCACACACCCACACACACAACACACCACACAGATAAAAATATTTTTATAATATATATATATTAAAATTTTTTAAAATATTATATATATGTATATGTTAACTATATATATATATATAAAATTTATATATTTTATTGTTATGTAAATATATATATATTATTATATAAAAATATATTATAATTTTCACACACACCCCCACACACCACACACCCCCAACACACACACACCACCACACAACACACACCACACACATATTGTTATATATATATATATATATTATATATATATAATAAATTTTATACAATATATGTATATATGATATAATATATAATATAATATATATATTATTATAATTTCATTTATGTATTTTTTTATTCTTTATTTACACACACACACACATACCACCTCACAACACACACTCACACACCACACAGACATACAAACCACACACACACCACACACACCAAAAAATTTATATATATATATTATATATTAATATATTTATATATATTAAAATTATTATATATTGTGTGTGTGTGTGTGTGTTTGGGTGGGTTGTGTGTGTGTGTGTTGTGGGGTGTGTGTGTGTGTGTGTGTGTGTGAATATATTTTATAGTAAAATATATATGCTATATATAAAAAGTATATATATATTTTTTTTTTTCTTTCTTTTCTGTACTTTTTCCTACTTATATGTATGTATATATATATGTAAACCACACACACACCAACACCCACTAAAACACACACACACACACACCACCCACACACCACAATATTTATAATATTATATATATATTATATTATAATATATATATATAATTTTTAATATATTAAAATTTTATATATATACATATATTGTATATATTAATTTTATATTAATATATATATTATATATATTAAATTTGTTCATTTATGTATTTATTTATTCATTTATTTACACACACACACACATACACCCTCACACACCACACACACTCACACACACCACAGACATACAAACCACCACACACAAAACACACACACGCAAACACATTTATATATATATATATATATATATATATATATAATATATTATATATGGTGTGTGTGTGTGTGTGGGGTGGTGTGTGTGTGTGGGGTGTGTGTGTGTGTGGTGTGTGGTGTGTTGTGTGTGAATTTTATGTTTATGTATATATAATCATATATTAACAGTATATATATATATTTTTTCTGTTCTTTCTTTCGGGTAGCTTTATCCCATCCTTATATGGGGTCGCCATGGTCAGGTTCTGCCAGATATCTTTTATGGCGGTTTCCTTCCTACCCCAAACCCTTTTCTATTTATTTTGGCTTGGGAACCGGCCTAAACTTTGGTTTTGGTTTCCCACCCCGTCGTTTGGTTTTATATATTATATATATTTATATATATATATATATATTTTATATATATATTTAATAAAATATATGAATATATATATATATAATATATATATATGAATATTATATATATTTTAATAAATTAATATATAGTATATATAATGTATATATATATGTATATAATATATATATATAATTATATATTTTTATTATATATTATAAAAATATATATATCTAAAATTTATATAATATTTTAAATTATATATATAAAACTTTACATAAAATTACTACTCTATATTATATTCATAAAATTAAATTTTCTATTTTATCTCTTATATATACCTCTATGTACTACTGGTCCGGGGTAGACAATAAACTGCACCTGGGGTTCCCTTGAACAATAGTACCCTATCAGCTCCCTATGCGGGTTTTGCGGGGGAGCTGTCGCACAGGGCGTGGATCTGGTAAAAACCCCTTGGGTTCTACTGATTTTTTTTTTCACCAAAAATATATCGGGCGTATTTGTGTAACTGTTTCAGAGCGCAGAGTAGTTCCCCCTAGTTAGTTGGAGACTGCGATTGAAAAGAACCGGGGGGATTCCCCTTTTTTTCTTTTCTCCGACAAACTCTATCCCAATGATTGAACAAAAATGATAATTCTACCACACGCCTTCGGGGGGTTTCAGGGTTTCGTTGTTCATGGGCGCCCAGGATAAAAATTTTAAAACATGCATCGGGAAGACAAAAACAAAGAAACTTTCCCAAAATTAAAAAACACCAAAAAATCGAACGGAACGAAAGGGAAATGAGTGGTAATTGCTACGTCTGTACAAAAATGGTAGATACAACATTAAAATCTAGAACGTGAGACTTTGGGAAAAAGTAGGGGAAGTTTCAAACTGAAAAAACAAGACATTTTTTTTTTTTTTCGGGAAATAAAGGGGAATTAATCCGGGTTGCTTGGTTCTCAGAAAAAAACTGCAAATGCCTAATTGGTCAGCTCAATAATGTGCGTTTAAAAGTCAAAAAAAGCAAGCTATAACTTAGTTTATAAATGCTAACGCCCCAACCACCTTGAAAGTGATGAAAAGGAAAATTTTTATAACACTCCCCAAAAAATTTTGACCATCCTAACAGGATGAAAAAGTTTATGGAGCCTCAACCCCCAAAAGTAACAAAATTATCTAAAAAATGAATCTGTGTAAATTGGGCCTTGAGTAAATAAAAAGGGGTGAAGATTTTATTGATTCTGTATGAAAATAATCTATTTATAACAACACTTTGTTCCAACACCACCCGTATTTGTACCGGGTTTTTTTCCCAAACAAAAAAACCGAAACCAATTGACTACTTGTTTTAAACCAAAAAGGGAAAAGTTGTATAAAAATGCCAAGAAAAGACCTGGTGCCCTGAAACGTGCCCACCAACTACTAACTACGACTTTAAAATAAGCTCAAAAATGGAGCGCCCAACCCCCCTTTAAAAGCTCACTACAAACTCTTTTTGCACAATTACGATTACGTGCAACAATTTGAATTACTCATAAATGTAAAGTTAAAACCCCAATGATTGTGGGAAAAGGAAAAGAACTCCTGCTGAGCACTGCTAAAAAAACTTTCCCAAAAGAAAAGAAAAATTTCCCCGGGATATCTGAAGAAACACAAAGTGAATTAAAACAAAAAGAGCTCAAATAAAAGGGTATCAATAATCCATTTTAAAGTGTTTTAAAAAAAAACAAAATACAATTAAAATTTTGCACAATAAAAAAAATATTTAAATGAACTTGCCGAGAATTGAAACTGTTCTATAAATAGAAAAACTAAGAACTCTCCCAAAGGGAGTGCAAACTTACATGAAATTTAAACCTACAATAAAAACTGAAGATGCCTTGGTTTTTTGTGATGGAAAGAATCAAAATCAGGGAAATCAATATTTTTTCCAACCTATAAAAAAAAATGAAGATCTACAAAAACATTAATTAGACTCAATACACCCAATGAACCACCCCCGCTCCGGGACGAATTTAAAAAAGCCAAAAAAAATTAAAAGAATAACAGACCCGTAATAGAAATAAGCAGAACTAATCAAGAATCCTGGCGAAAGTGTTTAATACTTCTTTCTACAACTTTTACAAAATTTGGAATAAAGAAATGGCCAAAGACGGGGAAAAATCATCTTTCCCCCCATACCTAAAAAAAGGTGATGCACTCCAATGCAAAAATACAGGACAATTGCATTAAAAAGTCCAGCAGCAAATTTTGCTGAAAATTGTTGCTGAAAGAGAATTAAAGTTAAAAGAAAAATTGAAAGAGAAAAAGCGGGTTTTTTCGCCCTGGAAAATCCCAGAAACCAAATTCTAAATCTGAATTGATCATAGAGAAAAACAGAGAACATCAGAAAGACCTATACCTGTGTTTCAAAATTATCAAAGTTTTGATACTTTTGATCAGATACCTCGGGAAATAACATGAACGTTTTAAAAATTTCCAAAAACACATCATCCACTAAAAAAACCTTTTGACCAACAAAAAGCACGTAAAACCCCTTTAGGGGTTAACAGAAGGGTTCGAATCCCAGGATACAAAAAGGTTGCATTCTGTCTCCACACCTTTTTTAATATTATTTGAAGCAATTATGAAGGGCTCTAGAGTTTTTTTAAAGGGAACTGTAGTTTTTGGAGATAAAAAATTTCAAATCTAAGATACGCCGATGAAAAGTTTTAATTCCCAGAAGCATCATTAAACTAAAAAAACTACTAGATAAGTTAAGAACAAGTAAAAGCGGGTTTTTTCTTAATGCCAAAAAAACTAGATCATAAATTAAAAGATCCCCGGCAGAAAACGATGATGAGCATGTTCAATCAAGGAGGGGTTTGGGGAAAATGTAAAAGAGTTCACTTATTTTGGCTTTTTTACTATACATATTTTTCACTGGAAAAAAAAAGAAGAATTGCTATTGCAAAACCCAAAGTTGCTCTTAAACTCGGGAAAGACGAAGCTACCTTACGGACAAGCTGTGGTTTTGACTCATAAAAAATTTTCCAAAATTCGCCCCAGGGTTCTAGTTTTGGGGTTGCTGAAAAAATAGACAAAAAAAGGTAAATATTTTGAATGTGTGTTACAGACGAGTACTGCTTTTAAAATGGACAAAAAAGAAAACAAATTTATAAGTGCTGAAAAAAAAATTTAAAAAAACCCGCTTTTTGGACATCTTAACCCAAATAAGCTCTAGTTTATTGTCATTGTGAGAATGAAAGTAGGGAAAAACTTGCTGACAGGGAGGGTAAAGGAAACAAGGAAAGGCAAACCAAAGACAAGACTGAGCGAAAACTCAAAGATATTTGCGGGCTGCGATGGTACAAGTGGAAAAAAGCGAAAGATCGAATTGAGAGGCAACGATTGAAAAGGGTCCCAGCTGCTCAAACATGACATACCTTTATTGATTATGATGTTCTGTCTATCTATCTCTATTTTAAACATATGTGTGTGTGTGTGTAACAACAACCTTGTCACGTATATTTACTGTATATTCACCCCCAACACAACCACACCACACACACACACACCACACACACACACATAATATATATATTATATTATTATTTATATTATATATGTATATTTAATATATGTATTATATATTTCATATTTATATATTATTTATATATATATATAATATAATTATTTTATTATTATTGTGTGTTGTGGGTGTGTGTGTGGTGTGGTGTGGTTGTGTGTGAAATACTTTAAAATATACTGTACATATGTGTGTGTGTGTATACACACACACCCATATTTTATAGAGATAGATAGACAATACTCAAAATCAAAAAGGTATCTCATGTTGGCAGCGTGGCCTCTCTACCATCGTCTGCCTCTCAATTCGATCTTGCCTTTTCTTTCCCTTGTCCCATCGCGCCCGAAATATTTTTGTGTTGTCGCCGTCTTGTCTTCTTTGCCTTTCCTCTGTTTCCTACCCATCCCGCCCCAAATTTTTCTAAATATTTTTCACTTCCATCAATGCCAAATAAACTAGACTTTTTTGGTTAAAGGATGTCCAACAGCTTTTTAAAATTTTTTTTCTCACACTTCATCATTCGTTTTTTTTTTCTGTCCATTTAACATGCGTACTCGCTGTACACCACAGTTAAAACTTTTGCCTTTTTCGTCTATCTTCTTCAGCCCCCAAACACTCAAAACCTAGACGCATTGGGGAAAATTTTACTTATAGTTCAAAAACCCCTTTTCCTAGGTAATGCTTCGTCTTTCCAGATGTTTTAGAGCAACTGTGGCTTTTTTGGCAATACAATTCTTCTTTTTTTTCCCCAGTAAATCTCATATGTATTATAAAACAGCTCCAAGATAAGTGAACTCTTCACATTTTCCAAAACACTCCTTGATTGTAACTGCTCACTCGTTTCTCCGTTATCTTATCTTCATGTTTTAGTTTTTTTGGCTTTAAAGAAAAAAACCACCTTTTCCTTGCTTCTCAATTTTTATCTAGTAGTTTTTGTAGTTAAATGATGCTTCGGGCAATTAAAACTATATCTCGGCGTATTTTAGATTTGATATTTTGATCCCCCAAAACATCTACAGTTCCTTCAAATTCTCTAGGGCACCTTTCATAAGTTTCAAAAATATATTTTAAAAAAAGGTGTGGAACAGAATCCCCCCCTTGTTGTACTCCTTGTTGACTTCGAACCATTCTTTTAAACCCCATAAGGGGTTCTTACAGTTGCTTGTTTTTGGGTCATACTGGCTTTTATTAGTTGGATATTTTTTTTTGGAAATTTTCATATCGTTCATGTTACCCAGAGGATCGTGTAAACTATCAAAAGCTTTCGAGTAATTATAAACACAGGTATAGGGCTTTCTGTGTTCTCTGTTTTTTTATGTCTTTTCGTTTAAAATTTTGGGTTTCTGGTACTTTTCCAGGCGAAAACCTGCTTGTTCGTTGAAATTTTCTTTTTTTAACTTTACTTCATTTTTTCAGCAAAAATTTTCGCAAATTTTGCTGCTGTGACTTATTAATGCAATTGTCCTGTTTTTTGTTGCTTTGGGAGTGTCCCCTTTTTTTTGGGTATGGGGAAAGACTGATTTTCCCCTTTTCTTCGGGCCCCTTTTCTTTCATTCCAATTTTCGTACAAATTTGTGAAAAAGTATTAAACATTTTCCCAGCATTCTTGATTGTTCTGCTTTTATTTCATCTATTCACGGCTCTTGTTTTTCTTTAATTTTTTTATGGCTTTTATAATTTCGCCCGGGGGGCGGGGGGTTCATCTTGCTGTCTTGGTCTAATTAATGTTGTTGTTAATTTTCATTTTTTTTGTATGGGTTTTGAACAATATTGATTCCATGATTTTTGACTTCTTTTCCTCACAAAAACAAGTCCTCTTCGTTTTGATTGTATTTAAATTTTCATGTATGTTTCGCACCCCTTTGGGTAAGTTCTTTATTTGTCCATTGAAGAACGTTTTAAATTCTCGGGCAATTTTCATTTAAATATTTTTTTTATCTCGTCGCAAAATCTTAAATTTTTGTATTTTTTTTTTTTGTAATCATTTTCTTCAACTGGTTTTGATCCCCTTTGATTTGGGCTCTTTTTGTTTCAATTTCATTTAGTTTTTCTTCAGATACCCGGGGAATTTTGTCTTTTTTTTTTTGGCGATAGTTTTTTTAGCGTGCTCCAGGAGTTCTTTTCCTTCTTCCCACAACTTTGGTGTTTTATATCTTCCATTGTGATATTTTAAAATTTGTTTTACCTGTTTAATTTTGTAATTGTTGTCAAGAGTTTTTTTAGTCGAGCTTTAAAGGGGGTGTTGGGCCTCCATCTTTTTTAGTCTTTTTTTAAAAATCATAGTTAGTATTGGGGGTCACTGTTTTCGTCCCCACCCGTCTTGTTTGGATTTTTTTAAAAAATTTTCCTTTTTGTTCACACAATGTAGTCAAATTTTTTTGCGTTTTTTTGTCGGGGGAAAAACCCCGTGTACAAGTATCTTGGGGGGGTTTGGAAAATGTGTTGGTTATAAATGATTTTTCACTACAGAATTTTAAAAAAATCTTCACCTCTTTCTTTATTCTCCAAGGCCAATTTTTCAAGATGTCATTTTTTTAGATAATTTTTTTCTACTTTGGCGTTGATCTCCCCTAATTTCTTTTTCTCTCTTTGGGATTTTGTCTAAATTTCTTGGGGAGTGTTTAAAAATTTTCCATTTCTTCATCCTTGCAAAGGGTTTTTGGTGCGTAGCATTGTATAATACTATGTTATGAGGCTTTGCTTTTATTTTGACTTTTATAACCGATCATTTTTTGAGCTGTACCAATTTGTGCTTGCGTTTTTTTCGTGGGAAACCTAGCACTCCCTGACTATAATTTCTTTTTCTTTCCAGAAAAAAAAAAAGTCTTTTTTTTTTCGTTTTTTAAACTTCCCTTTCTTTTCCAATTTCTCACTGATTCCTAGTATTTGAATGTTGTTCTATCCATTTTTGTTACGACGTTGCATTTTTCCCTCTTCATTTACCTTACGTTCCACGTTCCGATTTTTAGTGTGTTTCTTTTGGGCATGTTTTTTTGTCTTTTTTGTCTTCCAATGCATGTTTAACATTGTCTCCGGGGCGCCCACGAAAAACGAGCCCCTTGATACCCACGGGACAGGCGATGTGTTGATTATCTTTCTGTATTTAAACTTGAAGGGTTTTTCAGGGGAAAAGAAAAGTAAAGGGGAAACCCCCCGCTTCTTCTCAACTCGCAGTTTTCCCAAATAAATAGGGAACTATCTCTCCGCTCGAAAAAGTTCACTACAATACGCAGATATTGGGTTGTGAAACCGAATCAGTAGAACCGAATGTTTTTCACCAAAATTTCCCTGCCCCGTTGCCCACAGCTCCACCGCAACCCTGGTAGGGGGCTATAGGGTACTATCCTTGTTCAAGGGAACCCAGGTGCAGTTTTTGTCTTACCCGGACCAGATAGATACATAGAGAGATATATTAAGAGATATAAATAGATAGATTTATATATTGAATTTTAATTTAGAGATATGTATATATGTAAAGTTATATATATATTATAATATATATAATATTATTTAATCTAAATTATATTATATATTATATATATATATTATATATATATAATTATTATATATATATATATATATATATATCACACCCAATCTATGTTAACATATAAAATAATTATATATATATATATTATTTTTATTATTATATAAAAATAATTTATATATTATTTTTAAATATATTTACATATATAAAAATATTTTATATATATTTTATATATAATATATAAAATTAATATATTTTAAAATTTTACATATATATACATATTATATGTTTCAATATGTATATATTAATAAATTTTTTTTTATTATAATTTCATATATAATATATATATATATATATTTATATATTTCATATAATTTTAAATATTCATATAATATATTTTATATGCATAGTAGTTATATATATATATAATATATATATAATATAAATATATATTATATTAATATATAAATATATAATATATATATTATATTATTTATATCCTAGCGCTGGGGGGGGAAAACCCAACCCAAATCAGTGCGGGCCCCAAACCCAGATAAAGAGAGGGTTGGCGTCGGAGGGCATCCGCCATAAAAATACTGGCAGAACCTGACCTGGCAACCCCCCCCCCCCCTTAAGTATGGGTAAAGCTCGAAAAAAGAAAGAAAAATATATATAAACTGTTTATTATATGCAAAATATACTATAAACATATATTCACAACCACCAACACACACCACACACACACCACACACACACCCCACACACACACACACACACACATATATATTTTAAAATTATATATATATAATAATATATATATTAAATGTGTGTGCGTGTGGTTTTTTGTGTGTGTGTGTGTTTTATTCTTGTGTGTGTGTGGTGTGTGTGTTGTGTTGGGGTGTGTGTAGTGTGTGTGTGTGTAAATAAAAGAATAAAAAAATACATAAAAGAACATTATATATATTATATTTTATTAATTATAAAATAATATCATATATACCTTTAATTTATCTATATTATTATTATAATTTATATTATTTATATATTTTAAAAATAAATAATATATATAATATTATACAAAATGTGTGGGTGTGTGTGTGTGTGTGTGTGGTGTGTGTGTATGTGTGGTGTGTGTTGTGTGGTGTGTTATCATTATATAACATACATTAAATGGGATAAAAAACGAAAAGAAAAAAAGAAAAAAAAATTATATACGTTTATTATATGCATATTATACTATAAAAATATATTTCCACACCCCCCACACACACACACCACACCACACACACACACACACCACACCACCCCCACACACCACACACACAAATATATATATATTATATTTTTTATTATATAATATAATACATATATATATATATATATTTTTTTGCGTGTGTGTGTGTGTGTGTGTTGTTTGTATGTTGTGTTGGTGTGATGGTTGTGTGGTGTGTGTATGGGTTTTTGGTGTGTAAAAAAATGAATAAAAATACTAAATGAAATATTCATATTATATATTATATTATATATATTACATATATACATATATTATTATTATATATATATAATTTTATAATATATATCATATATAAAAACATATTGGTTTGTGTGTGTGTGTGTGTGTGTTTTGGGGTGTGTGTTTGTGTGTGTGGGTGTGTTGTGGTGTGGTGTATTAAATTTATATTTTATATTATATTTAAATTTTAAAATTACTATATTTTTAAATTTTATATATTTATATTATTATAGTTATACATTAAAATATTATCTAATAAAAAAAATTAATAATTTATATTATTATTATATATATATTCTGTGTGTGTGTGTGTTTGTGGTGTTGTGTGCGTGTGTTTGTGTGTGTGGGTCTGTGGGTGTGTATAATTGTCATATATTATATATTATAAAATATAATATATATATATAATATATATATATATTATATATATATATTATTATTTGGGGTTATACATGTTGTGTTTATACAAATGTTCATATATGTACACACACCACACACACACACACACCACACACACACACACACACAAAACCCCCACACACCACACACACACACAACCCACCACACACACACCACCTATATTTTTAAATATTTATTTATATTATAATTTTATATTATATTTATATTGCCACAAACATATTATATTAAAATATTAAATATATAATATATATATATTATATATATTTTATAACACCACCACATATATGTGTGTGTGTGTGTGTGTTGTATTGTGTGTTTTTGTGTGTGAGTGGTGTGTGTGGGTGTGTATGTGTGTTTAGTGTGTATTTGTGTGTGTTTCCAAAATCATTATTATATTATATTAATATATATATTTTTATTAAAATTATATCAATTAGATTTAGGGATTCATATATACACACACCATACACACACCACACACACACACACACCCACAACACCATCACATCCCCCCCACACACCACACACCACCCCACACACACCACACAAAAACACCACACACACACACCCCCACACCCCACATATATTATATTATAATATATATATATATATATTATATATATATAAAATTACTTTTTTTATTGTCCATATATATATTATATATTTTATATATATATATATATTTATTACTATTATGTATATTTATTATATATTATATATATATATTATATATTTACTATATATTTCTATATCATAATATTTTTTATTTATAATATATTTTTTATATTATTATAATTTTTGTTGAATATAGATGTATTTGTATTTTCAACTACATAGTATAATTTATATATATATTAATATTATATTATTATATATATAATTTTATATATATATATACACAAATTTTTTTGTAGTTTTTCGCGCGCCGTGTGTGTGTATGTGTGTGTGTGTGTGTGTGTTGTGTGTGTGTGTGTGTGTGTGTGTGGTGTGGTGTGTGTGTGTGTGTGTTTTATGTATTTATATTATTGCTGTTATTTCATTATTCTGTTAACTACGCTCTACACTGCTACTATTATTTTCATTATTTTTTTCATTATCATTTCTTTTTCTTATCTTACATTATCATTACTTATTTACATTATCATTATTATTATTATTATTATTTTATTATTTATTATTATTATTATTATTTTTATTATTATTACATTATTGTTGTTATTTTTATTATTTCATTAAAAATAATAACAAAAATAAAATTTTTCATTATTTTCTCGTTATCATCATTTTGTTATTATCATTAATATTATTAAGATTATGAAAACATGCCATTAATAACAGGCTCGATTTTCGATTTTGAATACTTCGAACAAAACATTATTACAAAAACGATAATAAGAAATAACAGTAACAAAGGACGTGACTTCATTAATGCCCATTAAAAAATAGTGAAGACGATAACATGGGTGGATCAGAAAAAAATGAAAAAAGGAAAAAATAAAGAGATAAATTTTTTAAAAAATCCCGGAGGAGGTGAAAAAAGAAAAGAAAAAAAGGAAAACGAAAAGAAGGGGACCGAAAAGAAAAAGATGAAAAAAAAAATGGCGTCACCCCAATTTCAGCGCGCCTCTCAGCCCCAACCGCGAGTGACTCTGGAGGCGGGTCCGCGCGTCCCCCGCGGTTTTGGAAAAATTTTCCCCCACTCTCCTGCGGGGGGAGGTGGTGAGGGAAAACTAAAAAGGGGCACTTAACCCGATTCTGTATGAGCCGAGGGGGAAAGATAAAAAAATCGAATGATATGTTTTTTTCCATTCCCCCGCTAAAATTTTCTTGTAAAGTCCGTCTGCGGCGCTGTTATTCGGTTTCGTCAGACTTGTCCCCTTCTGCCGAGGGATTGCGAATGCTGCGTTTTTTTTATTCTTTGATGAAAATTGTGTATTCGTCCCTTTTTGTGGCTTTTTTTTTTTTTTTTTTCTTTTTTTTTTTTCTTTTTTTACCCGCGCAAGCAAATTCCACTTTTTATACTAAAAAAAACCCCCCCA
>NW_023663369.1:7500-10000 GCF_015228065.2 Penaeus monodon
TATATATATAATATATATATATATATTAATATTTTAAAACTGTATAATATATATATAAATAAAATATATAATTTTTATATATATATATATATATGTAAATCTTTTAAAATATATTTACCCTACTAAAAAATCTTTTCAAATTTTTAAAACACCACACGCAACAAGGGCACACAGGGACACACAACCCAAACAACACAAATATATAAGACATATATGTATATAAAATATATAAATAATATATATTTTATATAAATTTTATATAGATATATATATTTTATTTTTTTTTGTTTTTTTTTTTTTTTTTTTTATTGATAACGATATCATGTTTGTGTGAATGTACTAATATATACATACACATACATAATAAATATTTTATTTTATATATATATTTTAATATATATAATAAATATATATTTAATAAAATAAAACATAAAAAATATACAGATACACACAAAATAATATAACAAAACATTTATATGATTATTTAAAGTAGGGTGTGTCTTATGTGGTTGTGTTTATTTTTGTGTAAAGTAGAAAAAATTACGTACACATAAATTTCTATCATATATCATCTATTATTTATCATTATCTATCTATTATCATAATATAATAAATATATATTATATATAATAATTAAAAATAAATAAAACAATTTTTTTAAATAATTTTATAATTTAAATATAATAGATATAATAATATATATTATATAAAATTTTATAATATATATAATTTTTTTTATTTAAATTTTTTTATTTTTTTATAAACTTATTTTTAATTAAAAACACTCACACCCCCACAAAACACGCATATATATTAAATTTTTTAAAAAAATAGATTTTTAAAATATATATATTTGATATATATATATATATTTTATAATAAAATTTTATATTATTATATATATTTATAATTATACATATATATGCGTGTGTGTGACACAAAACAAAACACCCCACACAAACACACATACACCACACACACACAAACACACACCCACACAACACAAACCAAAACACAAAAAAAAGCTTTAATATATATATATATATATATAAAAAAATATATTTTATACTTTATAATATATATAAAATTAAAATTATTAATTTTATATATATATTAATAATATATACACCTTTTTAATCATAAAAAAACCCATAAAATTTTCACATTTTTCCCCAATGTTAATAAACCCCTTTTAGTTTAAGTTTAAATTTCAAAGTCATAAACTTTCAAACAGGGCTTTTAGTTATTGTTATAATATATATATATATTTTTATATTTTAAAATATTTCCCAATATATATATTTTATATATATTTTTATATATATATATATAAAAATATTATATAATTTCATAATATATATATAATAAAATTTTATATTCTATTAAAATAATATATATATATTTTTATATATATATGGGGGTTTTGTGGTGTGGGTTGTGGGTGTGTGTTTTGTGTGTGGTGGTGTTTTTGTAAAGGGGTTTAAACACATGCCTAAAAAATATATTTTTATAAATATCTATATATATTATATATAAAATATTAATAATTTTATAGATATATATATAATATATATATTTATATTTTATATATATTATATATTATAAAATATATTTTAATTTTATAAAATCTATATATAAAAATATATTATATTATTTTGTTTATATATATTTTAATATTATATATATATTAATTTTATTTTTAAAATATATAGATATATTTTTAATATATATATAATTATAATATAATATATATATATTATAATATGCATTTTGGGGTGACCCCACATACAAAAAAACACACACACACCACAAAAACACACACACAAACACCAAAACAAACAAAACAACAACATAAAATATATATTATATATATATATATAATATATATATATATATAATAGATATATATAATTGGGATATATAAATAATTTATAAATATATTATATTATATATATATATATATATATATTAATTTATATAATTAAATATATATATATTTTATATAAACAATAACGTAGGGCGGGTTTGAAAGATTTTAGACATTTTAATTTCTTCAATTTAAAGGGGGTTTTTAACCTTTCGGGGAATGTGAGGAATTTATCGGTTTTTTTTTTGATTCATAAAAAAAGTGTTTTAAAATATAATATATATTATATATATAATATAAATATATATATATATATAATTTTATTAAAATAATATATATATATATATAATATATATATATAATTTCCCCTTTTTTTTGTGTGTTTTTTTGTGTGTGTGTGTGTGGGTGTGTTGTGTGTGTGGGGTGGGATGTGTGTTTTGTGTGTTTGTTTTGTTGTGTGTCAAAAAACACGAAAATTTTTTGTATATATATAAAATTATTTTCATATATATATATAATATATTATATTATTATATATATTATATTTTATATCATATTTTAAAATATATTAAAATTTGCGGTTGTGTGTGTGTGGGGTGGTTGGTTTTTTAATAAATAAGTGTATAAATAAAA
>NW_023663370.1:0-12500 GCF_015228065.2 Penaeus monodon
CTCTTATATTAAAAGATGTTAATAAGAAGTAAAAATGTACCACTTGAGAAAAAAGCAAAGTTAAAAATTGCACCGTAAAATTCACGTGACCATAAGGTTTGTGCAACCCTGCGGCATTGGATGGTCTATGGGACCGATCTCGGTTTTCTGCTAATCCCCTTATTGCATTATAAAACTTTTAAAAGGAATATGTAAACTGTGAGTCTAGCAAAAATTTCGGGGTCATTTAGTTCTGCAAAATATTTGCCGAATATTTTATTAAATAGCATATGAAAAAGTAGCGTACGAAAACCCGTGCCTAGAAATCGAATAAATTTAAAGGTTAATAAAAAAAGTTAACTTAAAGGGAAAATTGAAAATTTCCTTGATTTTTCTCTGATCGCAAATTCTGTACTCGGTATTTAATCCCATAAATATGGGAGTGAAATTTGCCGAATTTTAGTGAGGAGAATGGTTTATAGTGAAGGAAAAAGCTCATAGAAAAATTTATAGTAAATTTTCAGTAGAAAAATAGAATTTTAAGAGAAAATTGGGATGAGTCGTGGGTTGAAATAAAATATTCCAATATTTTTTTTTCATTTAACAAAATGGCAAAATTTCATTAAAACCCCTAGAATGAAAAATAATAAAAATTATTTTATATTAGGGGGGTCACATCACACACATATGCATGTGTGTATGTTTGTGTAACCCGCTATATATAATATATATATTATTTATATTTATATTAAAATGTATATATATATTATATATATATTTTATATTATATAAAATTTTATATATATATATATTATATAATAAAGTGTTTTTGTGTGTGTTGTTGTTGTGTGTACTCGTATATAATACACATATATATATCATATACCCTTTATAAAAATATTTATATATATATATATATATAATATATATATATAATAAAGTATATATAATATATATATATAATTATATATATATTTTATTATATCTTTTTATATTACATGCGTTTTTGTGTGTGTGGTGTGTGTGTGTGTGGTTTTGTTGTGTGTGTGTGTTATGTTTATTTATATATATACTAGTTATATTATTAATATTATATATATTATTATATATATTATATGTATATACATATTACAATGTAATTAATATATATATTTTTTATAATATATATTTTTATATATTATAATATATATAATATTTTGATATATATATATTTAAAATATTTATATATATATATATATTATATTTTATATCATATATTATATATTTTATATATTTGTACATAATATATATTTTATTATATATATCTATCTTATATTATATTTTTCTTTTAATATATATATATTTTATTTATATTATATCTATTATTTTAATATATATATAAAATATATATCTATATTATATATTTTGTATGTGTGTGTTTTGTGTGTTGTGTGTGTGTGTAATACGAGTATATGTATCTATATCCATATATACATACATATATACAAAATATATATATATATATATAAAATATATATATATATTATATACATTATATACATATGTAGTGTGTGTGTGTGTGTGTGTGTGTGCGTGTGGGGTGTATGTATATACATATATGCACACACACAATATATGTATATATATGTAGATATGAAAATTTAATATACATATACTCGTACTTCCATATATATATAAAATATAATATATATATATAGATTTTATTATATTATAATATATATATATTATATATATATTATATATATATATATATATCTGGATGTGAGCATTAAGGGGATCTCGCCAGAGTCACAATGGACATGTAGATGAGGCTTTTTGGAGACACAGAGGTAAAAAGGGTTTTAAATCCACAGATGTAGCAACATGGGTCAAGACTGATAATGAATCCATAAACAAGTAATTTGTGGTTATTTATACTGAACCAAAGAAACAAATTTAGTGAAAAGTAATAATTTTCAATGATTATGATGAATGCCTGTGGACAAAGTTGAAATGGTGTTTCTACAACCGCAAGACCCTTTCCTCCACGGCCGAAATGAGAGCATGGCAGTGGCCTTTAGTGAAGATAACATATGATAGACGTGGACTACATCCTCATGGGGCTTGTTCCCCCGACTCTTAAGAATCGTCCTGTCATCTGTGATGCAAAGCCAAGTGAACTTTTGAAGAAATTGTAGCTGTTTTACTGATTAATGATGTTACTGGTGGTATGTTTGTTGAATGTATATTACTGTACTTCTCAGCTTAATGATTTGAAAAACAAAAATAAGAATGGAGTATTTTTTTTATAATTTATCACAAAAAGGGGCTTTCTGTTACATTTGATACAACTGGCCAAGGTATTTCCTGAGCTTTGTATGTATGTGCATAAAATACTACACATGTATGTATGTCTGTATGTACATATATATAATATATATAATATATATAAAATATATATATATATTATATATATATATATATATTATATATGCATATATATATATATATATATATATATATATATATATATATATATTATATATATATATTATATATATAATATTTGTGTGTGTGTGTGTGTGTGTGGGGTGTGTGGTGTGTGTGTGGTGTGTGTTTGTGTGAGTGTGTGTGGGTGTGTGTGTGTGTGTGTGTGTTTTGTGGTGTGTGTGTGTGTGGTGTGTGTGTGTGAGTGTGTGTGTGTGTGTGTTTGTGTGAGTGTTTTGTGTGTGTGTGTGTGTGTGTGAGAGTGTGTGTGTGGTGTGTGTGTGTGTTTTGTTGCGCGCGTTTGTATGCACATATATACATGTATTATTTAAAAACGAATTATATCAGTTTCTTTAAAAATAACTTAAGATACGTGCTGGGCTTGCTTTTTTTTCCGGCTAAGCAACACACGTTTGTTAGGGGTTAAAAGCAAACCCCCGGGCACACAACAACACACCCACACCACACACACACCCATAAAAATTTTAATATATAATATATTTTAATTATATAAAATTTATATATATATATAGGGTATATATATAATATATATATAAAATTATATAAAATTTTTTTAAATTATATAAAAATATATATATTTATATTATATATATATTTTATTATATATATTTATTTTTTTTTATTTATTTTAAACCGGTAGTTAAACCTTTTTAGCCCCCCGGGTTCACGCATATACTTACTTTATTTTCCCATGTTGTTTGATTTTGGGATTTGAGTACTTTGGGTAGGGCCCCCCATTTTCCCTTTTTCCACGGAGATGCTTTTTTTCCCTTTTTTGGGTAATAAATTCTCTCTTTTTTCCCGGCTTGGGACCAGCCTGATTTTGGGCTGGGCTTCCCCCCCAAAGGGGTTTAAATAGGCAATCGAGGTAAATTCCTTTGGAAAAGGAAATTTCCCACCTCGAAAATTTAATCGGGGTGATGGGATCTGGGTTTCGATTTACCTAAAATTAGGTTTTAAATAAAGGGGGCGTTCCTCCATACGCGCGCGGCAAAATGCTTTGGTTTGATAAACCCCCGCACTCCCCATGCGGCGTTTTGGTTTGTGCACTGTTTTAAATTATATTATATATTATATATATTTTTATAATTTTATATATATATTAATATTATATATATATTTTTAAAATATATAATATATAAAATTATATATTTTATATAATAAAAATTAATATAGGTTTTATATATATATATATAAAATTTTAAATATATTATATTTTGTATAATATATATATATATATTTTTTATATATTTATATATATATTTTATATATTTTTATAATATATTATTTTATAAAATAGGTGTGTGTTTTGGGGGGGGGTTTTGGTTGTGTGTGTGTTTTTTGTGTGGTGTGTTGTGTGTGTGTGGGGTGGGGGGTGTGTATGTGTGTTTTGTTTTGTACGTACCCACATACACAAAATATCCCCAAAACATAAAATTATATATATATATAAAATATTATATATATATATTTTATATATATATTAAATTTTAATATAATATATTATATATATATAAATATATATGTACATTTTAAATACACACATTCATATACTTTGTGTAATATATATCATATATTTTTATATATAATATAATAAAATATATATATATATAAAAATAAAAATTATAAAATTAAATAATATTATATTTTATATAATTATATATTATAAATCCTAAAAATCTATCTAATATAATGATTTGTTTAAAATTATAACAAATATATTTTATTAACTCTTATATTTAGATATACCCATAGATATTTTGGATAAAATTAGATGGTGTTTGGATAATAGAATCGATTTCCAGATCTATCTATAAATCTTATATATAAAATATATAATATTATTATATATTTTTTATAATATATTTTTTATTTTTTATTTAAAAATTATATTTTTATTTTTAAAAACCCTATCCATGAATATGTGTGTGTGAAATTTTCCCCGAGACTTAACCCCAAAATTCCCAATTAAAGGGGGCTAAAGCATCCTTGCCCCAAATGGGATGTATCCAATAACCAAAGTAAATCACAAAGGTCGAGAAAATTTTTCCCGAGAGGTTTAAAAATAGCATTTGGGGTGTGCGTTTTGTGTGTGTGGTGTGTGTGGGGTGGTGTTTTGGGTGTGTGTGTTTTTGTGTGTTTTGTGTTGCTTTTTGGTGTGTGTGTGGGGTGTGGTGTTTGTGTTGGGGGTGTGTGTTTTTTTGTGTGGGTGTTGTGTGTTGTTTGTGTGGTTTTTGGTGTGTGTTTGTGTGTGGTGTGTTGTTTGTGTGGTGTGTTTTGGGGTGTTTGTGTGTAAGAAAAATATTTGTTTAGATTTAATAATTTTACGTATATACACGTACATAAATTTCTTTTATAATATATATATATATATATATTATTTTAAAAATATAAAATTAATAAAATTTTATAAGTATTTTATGTATATACAACATATTTTTCCCCCACTTTAAATATAAAATTTATATATTATTATATACCTATATATTAATAATTAAAATATATTTATCCCCACCAACACCCAAACACCCCCACCCCCACCCAACCCCCACCCCCCCACAAAACACCATAAAAATAATATAATAATTCTATTAAAACTATATTATATATAATATATATATATATTTTATTTATTTTATTTACTGTGTGTGTGTCTTTTTTGGTCTGTGATGTTTCTGCGTATATATATATATTTAAAATATTTTTATATTATATTATATTATTTTCTATTTATATATATTAATTTTATATAAAATATATTATTATATATTATATAAAATTATATTTTCTAAAATATATATATATATTTTATGTATGTAGGAAACCCCCACCCACACACCCACACACACACAAAACCACACACCCCACACACCCCCACACCTAAACACAAAAACCCACACACACCCACACCACACCCCCAAAACACACACAACACACACACACACCCCACACCCCCACACCAAAACAATGTAGACCCGGGAATAAAGGGGCCCCCCTAAAAAGAGTATGGGGGGTTGGCGAGCTTAAGTGTAAGGTGACACCAAGTTTTTCTTGACCCCTTTTTAATTGAAAATAGTATTGGATTTACGGCTGCGCCGGGGGAGCGGGGTGTTGCTAACTTGGCCCCCCGGGCAGGGAGCCCTCCCTTTTCCCATCCCCTAAAATTTTGGTCAAAAGGAGGGGGCATAGATCACGGGGTTTTAACCCCATAAAAATCTTTTGGTGAAAAAGGTAGTGTTACAAAAATGCATAGCTTTTTGGGGAAGGGGGAATTAGACAATACAACATTGGAATGTCCTGGGGTGGAAAGGGGGGATGTTTAATAAACGGGGAAAACCCAAGGGACAATTTATATTTTGGGGTTTTTGGGGGGGGGGGGAATATACCTTGGGGGAACGCTACAAAAGATTAAAAACAAGTCATGTAAATATAACCAGATAACAAATAACATTGGCAATACTTTTTTCAGTAACTTCCACATAAAAAGCTGGGTTTACACACCACACACACCCACACCCCACCACACCCCAAAACACATACCCCAAAATATATAAATAGTATATAAATTGTATATGTATGTATGTATATATATATTTTTTAATTAAAAATATTAAAAATAAAATTATATAAATACATATATATAGGGCTTTTTATGCTATATGCTTTATGCATACCACACACACACACACCCCACACACACACACACACACACACACACACACCCAACACCCCAACAAAACACCCCCAAAACATACTACCATATTATATTTTTAAAGATAGTTTAATAGATAGATAAATAGATAGATAGATATAATTAAGATTATATATATATATATATATATTATATATTTTATATATATTATTTTGGGGGGTGGTGGGGGTGTGGGGTGTGTTGTGTGTGTGTTGTGTGTGTGTGTTTTGTTTTGTGTGTTGTATGTTTTTAAGGGTTAATATATTATAATTTTAATTAAATATTATATATAATATATTATATATAAAAATTATAAAATAAATGTATTATATAATATAATTTATATATATATATATTTTTATATATATATATACACTACATAATATATATAAAATTAATTTTTAATATATATAATTAATTTATATAATATATATTATTTATTTTATATTTTTAATTTTTTAATAATATAAAAAAATACAGGGAAAATACTTACATGAAAGGGGAATTATTTCCCATACATATAATTACATGAAAAGGGTTTTTGGGCCATACTTTCCCCAAGAAAATTATGGGCTTTACCGAAATTGTTGATGGGGAAAAATTCAGGGAAAAAAATTTCAACCTTTTTTTAATTAAAGTAAGGTTACACTTTAGACACTATTTCACAGCTGGCGGGGAAAAAAAACCGCCCTGAAATTAAACGGTTTAACTTTTTGCCACCCCCTTGAAAAGACCTTGTTTCCCCCGTTGCAGCCCCCCCGGGAATTCCCAAACTATTTTGCAATTGCCGTAAAAAAGGGACCCAAAAAAAAATTTGCTTAATATAAATTTAAATCCTGTTTAACCCATGCATTTTCTGTTTTAAATTCATGTTCTAAATCCCCAAAAATATTCAAATCCTTAAACAAAAAATTGGGGTTATATTTATATTTTTCATAAGGTGTGTGTGTGATGCACACACACACACACACCACCCCCCCCAAAAACCCCACACACACACCCACAACCCAAAACGACAACACCACACAAAACACACACCACCAACCCCACCCACACATGGGTTTGGAAAAAAGATAAAATTTTCCGCACATATGGGGGGAATTCCAGGGGAAAACCCGGTTCACAATATATCCGGTACTTTTCGCAAATAAGCCACCATATACAGAAATATAAAAGCAAAAAGGGATGCACAATGGATCTATTTTCAATCATGGAAGCAAAACAATAAAAAAACATAAAAAATTTTTAACACAATTAAAAACACTTAAACAAGCTGGGAAAAGCCCATTCTCCTGCTACTGAAAATAAATGTGAGCCCTTTTCGGGTTTTTTACTCTTAATTTTTCTAAAAAAAACGAGTGATGTCCAGTTTTTCCCCCTTGACGTGACCTTTTTCATTTGGACATACCCTCCGCAGGGGTTTCCCAGCTCACCAAAACCCTATGAACAAAATTAAATCAGCAGTAATGGCGCGGGGGGGGGTTTTTTTTTATTAAACTCATATTTTTAAATTAAAGGTATATATGTTTTTAAATGTGTTATATTACATCACTCTAAAAACGTTTCCCCAAAATCGCCCTTGACTTGGGGTTTAAAAAATAGGACAGTAAAAAACGTTTCCCTTAAAAGAAAGGGGCCCCTTTATTAGCGGACTCCTTGAAATTGAGGGGCAAACCCTGAAAAACAGCTCAATTTGACATTTCCGGGTACCATGCGCTGCAATTTTAAAGGGTTTCCCATTAAAATGATGGGGTTTTGAAAGGACTGATTTTAATCTATTTTAAAATCCCGTTTTTCCCCTTCTCCTATCCCTTTAATGCTTTTTCGTAGCAAAGAAAGGGGTGGGGAAGGCGCGGGTTTTAAACCGGGAAAATATTCACTGGAAATATGGCAGGGATAAAAAATACAAATAGCTTTCCCAAAGTGCAAAGGGCATGTAAAATTCATAATTTCCAGTGTTTTACAAAAAGTTTACCCCATAAAATAGAAAAAAGGAGAAAATCCGATAAGTTTTTTAAAAAAATCTTAAAATTATCTATAAATTAAAGTATTATCTAGAATCCACAAAAGATGAAGCCATACTGTTCATGCCTGATAAATCAAAAAAACTCAGATAAAAGTCTTTTCACAAAAAAAAAAAAAAAAAAAAAATCGTGTAGGTGGGCGGATTCCTGTAGCTCCCAAATAAATGAAATTTTGCAGTATGCAGCCATTTCCAAAAAAAGGAGAAAGGGAAATTTAGGAGAAAAAGGGGGGGCGATGGGGGGTACTTGGAAACGTCCTGTCAAATTTCCTTTCCTTTGAATGGGCATTCGAAAATGTTTTGTTATTATATTATTCAAATTTCTTTTCAGTTCATTTCTTTTAAAACCGATGATATAATAGGTTAGGGAATTTAACCCAAAGGCGAGTAAATCCATTTCCCAAATATATAAAAAAATTTGGGGTTTATAAGTGATTACCCCAATTAAAAGCCATAAGTCTTAAAAGCCGATCAATAAAACCTAATTAAATAATTTTGGGGAAAGAAATAAATTAATAGATTTTATATTCCAAAATGTTGGAGAAAACCCTGGGTATTAAATTTTAAAATAAAAGCAGACTTTTACCCAGGGTCGGGCCACGGGTTTGAAATATAATTGAAAATCTTTCGAAAATATCAAAAATAAAAAGGGTTTTTTGGAATTTGGAAAACCTAAATAGGGGTTTATTTTATGTAATAAATACTCATATTTAAAACAATAAATTCAAAAAAAAATTCTTAAAGGATTCCCGTATGAAAAAAAATAAAAATGAGTGAGAAACGGGCTTACTCACTCTGTCGTGGCAAACCCCCGGAAAACCAATAAAAAAGGGAATGGTTATTGTATTCGTTTTATCAAATTTTTTCCCCCAAAACCCAAACGCTCCCCGTGGTGGCTAAAGACGGGGCAAAACGAAAGGTGGATTATCCCCAGTCAGTTTCCCGGGACAAAGCCCAAAACCCTGGGAAAAAAAAATTTGGGGTTAAAACCCTAAATTATATGCCCGGGAAAGGGCCCGGTGACAAGGTTTTTCGAAATTTTCCTTCTAAAAATTTTCACGTCGGGGGGCCCTCTTTAAACATAAAAATTTTAATTTGTCTTTCAATCCCCAAAGAAAATTATTTAAAATTTGGGGTATAATTCCCTGAAAATTATATGACTTTAAAAATAAAATCTTTTTTGGCTTTTCTTATAATTTTTTTTTTCCCTTTTGAAGAAAGGCTGACCTTCAAAAATTCCCAGGGTATTCGACTTATTTTGAAATGTTGGTTGTTTTAAAACCTTCCCCTTTGAAAAGGGAAATGGACTGTGGCGGCCCTTTGGGCTCCGCTTTTGGGATGGATCCCCTTTCCTCAAATGAGTTTTGAAAGTTGAAGAGGCTGCTGGGGCCCGAGTTTACAAAAAAAACCCAAATTGGAATGAATAAAAAAAAATTAAACCCATGGGGGTTTTTTAATTTTTTTTTGGGCGAAACCTAAAATTCTCGTCTTATTTGGGGGAAACACCTACAGACCCGGGCCCCGCGGGAAATTTAGACGATTTTTAAAAAAATTTGAAAATAAAATTAATATGAAATTATTATATATATTAATATATTATATATATATATTTTATAAAATTATAATATTTTTTATTTTATATCAATAGATAGTTTTTTAAAAGATAGGGACCCAAAATTGGGTAGTTCTTATTTTTGGCCCAACCATATATTAATTGTGGAATAAAGGGCGTAAGGTACATGTGCAACAAGCTGTGTAAAGGGCCGTGATTCAAAATAAGGGGAAAAAAAAAGGCAATCTAGAAAAGCTTTACTCCTTGGGGCCCTCCCAAAAAGTGTTGAAAATGTTTATTTTAATATTGGCGGGGGTGGGGGTGTATATATATGTAAAAATTTATATATTACTCATCATCAATAAGGGTAGCTCATTTTTTGGAAACCGGGGCCTTTTCCACCTTTCCTTCGCCATAAACCCGTTCTTACGCTTTTTTTTTTCCCACTTGAAACCCTCGAAACAGCCCCAAAATTTTTGGGTTTTTCTGTCGCCTTTCTTTTTTTGGGTTTTGGGCCTTTTCCCTCTTTTTCCTATCTTTCCCAAACACCCGGGTTTTTAAAATTTATTTTTTCCCCAACACTTCATCTTTCGTCTTCTTCTCTGTCCAGCTAAAAACCAGTCCCGGGGCCTTAAAACACCACATTTAAAAAACTTTTGATTTTTCTTTTTCCATTTTCCCTTTCAGCACCCAACACTCAAACCATTTTATCCCTTTGGGGAAAACAATGAGTTCAAAAACCCCAAAGTTTTTTTCCGAAAGGGTTGCTTCGTTTTTCCAGATTTTTTTTGGGAAGCAATTTTTGGCTTTTTTGGGCAAGGGAATTTCCCTTTCTTTTTATCCCCGGGTTAAAACTCATTTTTTATTAGTTTAAAACAGCCCAAGATAATTGAACCCCTTTCCCCTTTTCCAAAACCCTTCCATTGATTAAAAATATTTTACCCATTTTTTGTTATATATTATAAATAATATATATTTTATTTTATATATATATAATATTTTATGATATATATATATTTATTTTTATGTATATATAAAATTATATTAAAATATATATATATATAAAAAAATTTTATGTATTAATATATATAAAATATATATATATTTTATTTATTTATATATATATTATACAAAATGGGGGTTTTTTGGGGTTTTGTGTGTGCGTTTTGTGGGGTTGGGGTGAAATTAAAATACATAAAATCCAAAATCCCTTCCTTCCTTTTACGGGGGTTTCATGCCCTGATCCCCCCGTGGGTCCAGCATGAAAATTTTTTATTTTTTTCATGTTTTGTTTTCTTTTTGGATTTGAGTACTTTGGTGGGGCCCCCCATTCCCCTTTCCCAAAGGGAGTCCCGGGTTTTTTCCCTTTTTTAAGGTAATAACTCTCCTATTTAAACCGGGGTTGGAACCACACTGGGGCTTGGGGCTAGCTTGGCCACCCCTGGCTTGGGGGAGGCCCTTTGAGGTGAAAAATTTTCCCTTTGGCCCAAAGGGGAAAAACCCCCCTGCCGGGGAATCGAAAACCCCCGAACTCCGAGTGCCGGCCCTGACAGTCTTGAAATCCGATAACCCCCGTAACCATCCGGCCCCGCTGCCTTGACGTCATGGGGTTTTTTCCCATGATTTTTCCCCCGGCCCAAATTTTGACGGTGGTTTGGGCCCTTGCCTTTCCGCCTGTTTTTTTTTTTTTTTGTTTTTTTTTTTTTTTTTTTTTTTTTTTTGTTTGTTTATCGAGTCCCCTTCTTTTTCCCCGGCACTGACCCTTTGGGGTGGCTTGGGGCCCCCCCGTGGGTAAAGGGGGCAATCGAGGGGAGTTCCCCTTTCCCAAGGGAAACCAAAACCCCCGGCCGGGGATCGAAACCCCCAACACTCAAATTACCGTCGTGAAAAGTCTTTATTTCCCTGCTTTTAACCATTTTTGGGCCCCCGCGGGGCCCCCCCTAAAATACCCTCAATTTTATTATATAAAATTATATATATTTTTTAATATATATAAAATATATTATTTTACAATATTATATATGTGTGTGTGTATTTCATATATATTATAAAATAATATAATTTTTAAAATATTAAAATGTTTTCTTTTGTGGTGTGTTTGTTGGGGGTGTGTGGTTTTGGGGGGTGTGTGTGTGGTGTGGTGTATTATATTATTATATATAATTATATTATATATATATTTTTAAATATAAAATATATATATATATTTGTTATTTTTAAAATTTTACAATTTAATATATATATATATTTTATTATATAAAATATAATATATTTTATATATAAAATATTTTTAATTATAATATATTATAATTAATATATTATATAAAATTATATATATGATATGAACTATAAAGTAAAATTTTATATATTTTTATATAAAAATTAAAAATAAAAATATTATTTGTATTAAAATTTATATCTTGTATTTTATTTTTGTTTGGTGTGTGTTTTTGTGTTTGTTTTGTGTGGTGTGTTTGGGGTGGGGGTGTGTGGTGTGTGGTGTGTGTGTTAGTGGTTGTGGGGTGTGTTGTTAGTGTTTTGTGTGGGGTTGTTTGTTTGTGGTGGGGTGTGGTGTTGTGTTTTGTTCGGTGTGTGTGTGGGGAAATTTTGTGTGTGTGTAACAAAATAATAAAATTATATAATCATATATTCATTTTTCTTATAAAATTAAAAATAAATCTATATTATTATTGGGGTTTTGTGGTGGGTGTGTTTTGTGTTTGTGTGGTGTGGGGTGTGTTTTGTTTTTATTTTCAATATATTCTTTA